>NC_056728.1:5147343-5387343 GCF_019279795.1 Protopterus annectens | reverse complement strand
AGTATTTATTCATCCTATATATAATTATTTATTTTATACCAAGAAAAAATGAGACTGTTTTAAACTATATATAGAAAAAAAAAAATATATATATATATATATATATATATATATATATATATATACATACACACGTAGGTACACCACTATATAAGTATATATATTATTATTTTTACCACTGTCCTTCAAATATTGCACCAAAAAAAGTTATTGGTTTGTAGATGCAATATAAGGAATTGATCCTATTTTTACCACTGGTATGTTTCCTTAAAATTTGTAATATCCTGTATTCTGTTTTTTATTGAATAATTGAAATGGTAATGGCCAGCCAATGAAATTTCTACTGTTAAGATATAAAAGAAATTAAGAAAATGTTATTTGTGATTCTGATGAGGTCTCCAGAGGGAGATGAAAGCACTTAATCTGACTAGTTTTTTATGTTCTATGTTGTATAAGTCACACTATTAAAGTCTTTGAGCACTATACTTTTGAATTGGTTCATTTATGAAATCAAGGAACAACTAGAGGGAAGACCGCCTTTATTATACCGGAGCTACATTATTTTTATTCATTGAATATTGAAAATTGCTGATGATCTTTGTATTTCACTGTTGCAGTCATTACATTTGGGTTAACTGCTTTGCAGTAGCCCTCAGTCAGCCTGATTAACAAAGTCTTGGGTCCTGCGTCGGTTGCTGTCCCTTCTTCCATGACGTCAGGTCGTCAGGGGTATAAAATATGCAGCCAACACCATTATAGCAGTCTTTTCTTGCTGTGTGGTGCCTGAAGCATAAGCAGTTCGCAAGTGCCGGTCAGTCGACTCCTGAAATTTTCGTTTTCGAATTTCAGAACCGAAGTCTTCAACTAAAGCTAAGTACCCCGTTGAGGAAACTTTTTCTTGCTCCTTACCGATGTCAGTAAAAGTTAATAATTGCATTACTTGTGGAAAGCAAATACCTCACAAAGATTTTCATTCATACTGTATTCCTTGCCTAGGCCCTGACCACAACGTGCCTTGCTGTCGGTTTTGTGCTTTATTTAAACAGCGCACTATCCGTCGTCGGCATATTTTCACTTCTAAATATTTCATTTCTTGGTTTAATTATCCAGAAATGTCGTCTGTTAGCCTTCCGACTACCGGCATTCTGAAAACATGCAAAGGTAAAGACAGAGACAGGCCGCAGAGGTCCAAAGCTGCCGATGACGCTTCTCCTAAGCCAGTCGCCAGTTCACCGGCACTCATTGAGGTGCTTTCGCAGCCCCTGATACCCGCTACTTTTGACTCGCAGGCCTCTACTGAGACCCATTCAGAGTCCGGTATGCCGTGAGATGCTTCAACTGTGGAACCTGCAGATGTCTCTACCTTGGATGGGTCCAGAGCCACTGTGCAGGCACCGGCGTCTGAGGGTGTATTCAGGCCTACGGACTTGCATATTAAACCGATGCCTCCTTCTTCATTTAGGCCAAAATCTCGAACCATGCCCAAGAAACAGATGTCCAGTCCACATGCTCAGGCCTCTGTGCCTACAAAACAAATGATAAGAATGGCTGAAGATCTTATAACTCTAATCAGGGGAAGCCAACCAACCCCTTTTCTAAGAGACCTAGGGCTGAAGTTGTTTATGAATCTTCTGAGCAGATTTCCGATTCTTCTGATGATCTGGATTTGCCCTTATATACTTACGATGATTCTGATACAGAAGACTCTATTCCCTCTGCTTCCCCTCCAGAGGATTTTTCTTTTGGTGAAACCTTACAATACTCTAAGGGAGCATTTCCAGTGGGAAAGCCAGGATTTTTCTGATTCTAAAAAGAGGCTTAGGGATTTCTTACTCCTGCCTCAGCGTAGGCCTTTAGCTATACCTCCTGTACTAGACATTGTTGATGATGCCTTTTCAGAATCTAGTTTGGCCCCTGATTCTTTGCCTCCTGCTCCCAGAAAACCTGACAGATATTACAGGGTTCCTGATTCTCACAAGTTCCTTTTTAAAAATTTTATTGCGGATCCAGAGACTGTTTTACAGGGACCCAAGGGCAATAAGGCTTCTACTGCTAAAAATCCTACCCCCTCTGATAGAGACTCCAGGGCGCAGGATACATGGGGTAAGAAAGTTTACACTTCTGCAACCTTGGCCATTAGGGTTTTAAACTGCCAGTTTCATATGTTAAAATATCAACATGTTATTGGATTGCTTAAACAGAAAATGATGTTAGTGCCTGACTGCTGAAAATAAATAATTACAGGATTTAATGCATTTTGCTGAACAGGTTGGAAAACATACTTTGCATTGTGAATTTGATTCATTAGAGGCCTCTTGCAGGGATGCTGTTACTAGGTCTGTGCTCAGAAGGCATGCTTGGCTTAAGTAGCAATCTTTGCCAGATCTGCTCCCCTAAATCAGGACCGCCTGTTTGGCAACAAGGCTGAGGAAGTTCTTAAAAAGATGGAAGATGAAGCTAAATCTATGCAAACTGTTAAAGATTTCTTACAGGTTCAGCCTCCTAAATTTAGTAGACACTAGCCCTCTAAAAGTTGGTCCTTTCCATCTCCTTCCAGGTTTTCTCAAGCCAAACCAGACACAGCAGAAACCCCAGGTTTCAGTCCCAAGGGACACACAAGACTAGGCAGTGAGGGGTTTCCGCACCCAAACCTGGGAACAGCAAGACTCCCCCCTATGGAAAACCATCTCAATGACTTGCTTTTAAGACTTCCAAGCACTTCCCAACTGAATGCTCCTTTAGGCGGAAATATTGGTTTGCAGGCCAAAAACTGGGAACTCATTACCTAGGACAAATGGGTTCTAAATATAGTGTCCCAAGGATACAGATTTCATTTCCACACGTTACCAGCACCAAGCAGGTGGCCAGATCTACCCCCAAATCATTGGACAGAGGCCCAAAATTAGGTACTCTCTCTCTTAAACATGGGGGGCTATTCACTTGGTACCAGAAGAGGAAAAGGGACAAAGTTTCTATTCAAGACTTCTCCTGGCACCCAGAAAAGGCAATACATGGCGTCCTATCCTGGACCTTTCCATTCTAAACACCTTCCTGGTGATTACAAAATTCAAAATGCTGACACTTCACCAGCTACTTCCTATGCTAGGCAAGGATGCATGGCTAGCAGCACTGGACTTAAAAGAAGCATACCTGCACATCCGTGTCAGGGAGTCTTGCAGAAGATACCTACGCTTCAAAGCAGGCTACACGCACTATCAGTTCTCTGCACTGCCCTTTGTCTTATCTACTGAGCCCAGGGTATTCGCAAAATGCCTAGGTCCAGTCATTGCATTTTGCAGGCAAAGAAATATTCAAATATACCCATACCTGGACGATTGTCTAATTCAGGCAGAAAGCAAGGACATTCTCTTCAGTCATCTGGCCTTTGTTCAAAGGGTACTGACTTGTCTGGGGCTCACCATAAACGAAAAGGAATCCCACTTGGTACCCTGTCAACAAGTTATATTCCTGGGAGCAAGCTTGAATACAACATCCCAGATGGCTTTCCTCATGGATACATTTGACAACTTACTTCATACAAGTGGCCACAAAAACCCAGCTATCTGCAAGGCAAATACTGCAAGCCTTGGGGTTCATGGCCTCGTGCATTCTTCTAATTCCATATGCAAGGCTGCATATGAGGAAACTACAATGGTATCTCAAAAGCCTATGGTGTCAACATTCACAGGATCTGGAAGCAAGGATTCCTATCATACCTTGCCTACGCCGAGTTCCTTTGGTGGGCAGAGGCCGGGCACCAAAACAGGGGACTACCTTTCACGTTACCCCCCTGCCAAACAAATCTTAACAGACGCATCAGACTATGCATGGGGGGCTCACCTGGCAGGGAAGTGCATTCAGGTCAAATGGAACCCAAATCAAATGCACCTGCACATAAATCAAAAGGAAATGTTCGCTGTACAGAATGCCCTGACAGCCTTCAAGGACCACATTCTTCCAGGACAACTAATGGTAAAGACGGACAACACCACTGTCATGTGGTACATAAGCAAGCAGGGGGGTACACATTCTTTACCCCCTCTGCAGACTAGCCATGGCATTGTGGAACACAGCCTTGAGCTACCAAGTGAATCTGCAAGCTCAATTCCTGCCAGGAAAACTAAATACACTGGCTGACTGACTAAGCAGAAACCTCATGAACCCACACAAAGGGAAACTGGAATAAAGGATTTTCAACATGTTGACAAGCAAATGGGGGAGTCCAGATATAGACCTGTTTGCCTCCCCCCAGAACCATCAACTGGACAAATTGTGCACAAGGATTCCCCACAAACAAGCTTGGAAAGTGGATGCTCTGTCCTTCAGCCGGAACAACCTATCAGTTTATGCCTTTCCTCCTTTGCCACTGCTCTCCAAGGTACTACTAAAGATCAAACAGGACCAGCCAAGGACGATTTTAATTGCACCAGACTGGCCTCGCCAACACTGGTACCCACTCTTGCGCAGTGTGTCACGCTTGGCTCCATGGCACCTGCCTCAGACTCCTTCTCTGTTGTCTCAGCAGGAGAACATGATTCTGCACCCTCAGCTGCAAACCCTGAACCTAGCAGTCTGGCTAATTACCTAATCTCTCTTTTACCATCCCTCAGTAAATCAGTGATGGATATCATTTTAGAGGCAAGGAGGCCTAGTACTAGAAAATCTTATGCTGCAAAAATGGAAAAGATTCTGTGCTTGGAACCAATCTCAAGGAATGAACGCAGCAGTGCCAAATTTACCTCAGATTCTACAATACTTAACTGAGTTGCTTCATAAGGGCTTGTCTTTTTCCTCCATCAAAATTTATGCCTCAGCCATTTCAGCTCATTATAGCACAGAGCCTGCCCTCTTCTCTCACCCACTGCTCAGGCAGTTCCTCAGAGGGGCCAAAAATCTAAGGCCACCCAAGAGAGCTCCAATTCCAGCCTGGTATCTTAACTTTGTCTTGGAGAAACTCACTCTTCCTCCCTTCGAGCCAGCTGCTACTGCAGATTTAAAATTTCTTTCCTGGAAAACAGCTTTCCTTTTTTCAATCACTTCTGCAAGAAGGGTATATGAATTACAGGCCCTTATGGCAGTGGAACCTTTCATCATCTTTCATGCAGACAAGGTGTCCCTCAGAACCGGTCCCTCCTTCATGGCCAAGGTGGTATCCAGTGTGGCTCTAAATCAGTCCATTCATTTGCCTACCTTTTTTCCTAACCCACAGAACAAAGGGGAATGAATACTGCACTCTTTAGATGTGCACAGACAGCTTAGATTCTACTTGGACAGGACTAAACCTCAAAGGAAATCTGAACAACTACTGGTGGCATTTGCTGCAGGGACAGAGGGGAAAGCTATTTCAAAACGGATAGGTCACTGCATTTATTTCTGCTATAAGCACTATGGAAAACCTATACCACAGGGCATCAGACACCATTCAACCAGGGCTGCATCCACCTCTACAGCCTTTCTCAGGGGAATCCCTACCAGGGACATCCTAGAAGCTGCTACCTGGAGTTCTGTACATACTTTCACCAAGCATTGCCATTTGCCAATTTTCTGTAATTCCAGGGCTAGTTTTGCTACTGCAGTCTTGCAGGGCCTTATAGCTGGTCCTAATTCTATTTAAATTCCTCCTCCCAACCTTAGCTTTGGGAATCTACCCAAATGTAATGACTGCAACAGTGAAACACAAAGAACATAGTACAGTTGTGCACACTTACCATAAATGTAGATGTTCGAGTGTATTCACTGTTGCAATCCTGGTTACCCTCCCTCCAGCCCCCTTTTCCTCCTTTGGCTATACCTCTACTATTACTTACTATGCTCTAAAAGCTTTTTGGTGTATTTGCTTTTCTGTTGGAGGTGTATCCTTGTATTTATAGATTTAATTGCTTCCCATTAGGGGGGCACCTGACATCTGGGGCAAGAAAAACTGATGTAATGGCATCGGCTGCATGTTTTATACCCCTGACGTCATGGAAGAAGGGACAGCAACTGATGCAGGACCCAAGACTTTGTTAATCAGGCCGACTGAGGGCTACTGCAAAGCCGATAACCCAATTGTAATGACTGCAACAGTGAATACACTCTAACATCTACATTTTATGGTAAGTGTACACAACTGTACTTTCTCGTTTAGATTTGTTTTTTTGCAGGGGATCATGGCCCCTGCACCCCCCCCCAACTTGTATATGCAAACTCTGAGATCACTACACCTCCTAGAAAAGGGAATATTCCAAGAAATGGCAGTCTTGGACTTGGCATATGTTATTAAGTCTAGATTTTTGGCAATCTCCTCTCCACATTATGGGTTTTGACATTTTGAGTCCAGATATTTCAAATGATTACCCATACATGCATTTCCAAAGATTGCCTGAAAGCACATGTGTAGAAGGAAGCATGCAGACTTCCCTGTTGAGTCCCTAATACCTGAGGTTAAGGTGAATGATGACTGTCCTTCATTTCCTCACAATGACCCCAAATTAAGCAAAGTCTTATAAATGATGCTGCATGGAAGGAGATGACTAGCTGATTTGTCCTCTCCACTAAGAACATTGTATTAGGTTTTTTAGTGTACCCAGCAGCTTATTTTGGGTGGTCTCCACATGAAAAATTGGCATTGTTGCAGTATGTGCAGACGGTGGAACTCTTTACGTCCATCTTTAGATCTCTGTTGTAGTAGCTTAAGCTGTATAGGGTATATCCTGCCAAGGATCGTACCAGCTGAACAACCTCGGTCAATTAAAGGCACTTTCCTCATGCTGTAGCCACTGTACGGTTCAAGGAGACTAAAGTCCTGAAGTAGAGTGCAAAATGATCAGACCTTGTCTTGCCATTGATGTGTGCTCTTTCCTTGGGCTTCAGGTGATCAGTGTACTAGCATTTTACAGAGGCTGGACAGAGCAAACACACCTTTGGGAAATACCTATTCTTTTTTTGTGGAGAAAAGTTGTTCTTTCTTGTCAACTATATTGACAAGATGTTAGAACTGGTGGATGTTCTTCGTCTTCCCTTGCTGCAGTCCTGACAATTGGGTATAGTCCGCCCAGTCGGCCGAATACCAGAGTATAAGGCTGACTCATGGCGAGACTGGTCAGGGTACTGCGCATGACCGGCGCCATTTCCTCAGTCTTTTTGCGCATGGTCCGATGCAGAAGCAATTTTGTGCAGGTTGGCGTTCTGAGATTTTCCGAAACGGAGTTTCAGACCCGAATACAGAGTTGGCTAAGTAACCCGTTGAGAACATTTTGGTTTTTCTTGCCTCAGTATTTAACGGATGTCAGAAAAGTGAATAACTGTATTTCTTGTGGGAAGCAGATGCATAGGGATTATCATACTTTGTGTATACCTTGTTTAGGGCCTGAGCACGGCGTTGTTGGTTGCCGCTCTTGTGCTAGATTTAACAAGCGCACTATTAAGAGGAGGCTTGATTGTGCTAGGTTAGTGTTTGGGAAGCGTTGCAATTATACTATGCCGGATACTCCGGCCTGCTTCATCTAAAAAGCGCAAGGACAAAACAGTGAAGTCTAGGGTGAGGAACGGCAGTCCCGTCCGGTCCTTTAGAAGGCTCAGGGGAGCCAGAGGTTTTGCCAGGAGTCTCTATGGAGTCTCAGGCAGATACTTTACTGTTACAGGATGTGCCCTCTCAGGAGGTAGGCCAGGCTGAGGGGCTTCTCAGGTAACTGTTCTTCCCTCTCTTCCCAAGGTAGTTAGGGCCTCTCCTTCTGTTGCCAAAGCTTCTTTTAGAGGAAGGCCAAGTTCAGCTTCTGTAGGGGCTTCTCCTAGCATTTGTGCCTAAGAAACATATGCTTAAAATGGCAGAAGATTTGATTACTCTGATTAGAGGTTCTATGCCCCCACCTGATAAGAGGCCTAGGGTGGAACAGGAGTTTGATAGTTTTGAACAGTGTTCACAGGCTTGAGTCTTCTGTGGAAGACTTGCAAGAGTTTCCTACTTATTCTGATTCTGATGTGGATGATTCCCCTTCAGCTTCTCCTCCTGATTTTTTCATTTTCAGAGACTCTTCACTCCATGAGGGAGCACTTTAAATGGGAAGGCCAAGATTACTCTGACTCCAGAAAAGGCTTAGGGAATTCTTGTTTTTGCCCAGCATAGGCCTTAGCTATTCCTCCTGTGTTGAATGTGGTGGAGGATGTTTGCAGAGGCTTCTCTGAACCCTGATTCCTTGCCTCCTGCTCCTGTTAAGCCTGATAGGTATTATAGGGTGCCAAGCTCATAAGTATTTGTTTAAGAGTCCCAGGGCGGACCCAGAAACTGTTTCTCAGGGGCCTAAAGGTGTTAAAGCTTCTGTGGTTAAAATCCTGTACCCTCTGATAAAGAGTCAAGGGCTTCTTATACGTGGGGTAAGAAAGTATATACTTCTTCCACTCTAGCCATGAGGCGTTCAATTGTCAATTTCATATGCTGAAATATCAGAATTATCTCCTTTCACAATTGAAATCTAAGGTGGATGCTTTGGCGGAAGGTATTGAGTGTAAAGAATTGCTGGATTTGGTTCATGTGTCTGAACAAGTGGGTAAGCATTCTTTGCAGTGTGGTTTTGATGCTGTTCAGGCCTCCTCGAGGGTGGCTGCTACTAGTTCTGTTCTTCGCAGACATGCATGGTTGAAGGATCAGAATTTAGCTGAGCATGTTAAGACCAGGATTTTGGATGCTCCTTTACAGTCTGATGTGTTGTTTGGACCGCCTGTGGAAGCAGTTTTAAAGAAAATGGAGGACAAAGCTAAGTCTATGCAGACTGTTAAAGATTTTTGCAGGTGCAGCCTCCAAGTTTAGTAGAAATTGGCCTGCTAAGGGGTGGACATATCCTGCTTATGGTTCCCAGTCTAGGGGTAGGTCTAGGCGTGGTAGGGGCAGGGCTCAAGGTTCGTTTAGGCCTAGATCAGACAGTTCACCTGCTCAGACTTCTGGTGAGGGCAGGGTCAGTCCTTTCGTAAGCAGAACCAATGACCTGCCTTTTCAGCTGCCAGTGGACTCGTCTGGCAGCTCCTTTGGGAGGAAGATTGTCTCTTTTCAAAGAAAATTGGGATTTAATCACTCAAGACAGATGGGTGCTGGATATCATTCATCACGGGTACAGATTTTATTTCCACACAATGCCCCTTCAAAGGCATGCCAGATGTTCCTCCTCCACAAAGAAAAGAGGCTCACAAGCAAGTTTCTCACTTACTCCAGATAGGGGCTATTCAGCCAGTCCCTGTGTCAGAAAGGGTTTTATTCTCGCCTGTTCCTAGTACCAAAGAAGGGGAACACGTGAGACCAATTTTGGATTTATCTATCCTCAACACTTAACTCGACATTCGCAAGTACAAGATGTTGACGTTAGAGCAACTGTTACCTCTGCTGGGCAAGAATCACTGGATGGGAACTTTGGATCTCAAGGAAGCTTACCTTCATGTGCCCATAAGGCTAAGTTGCAGAAAGTATCGGTTTCGAACTGGAGATTTTCATTAAGAGTTCTCTGCATTGCCCTTTGGCTTATCTACTAGAGTATTCACAAAGGTTCTGGCTCCAGTGATAGCTTACTTCAGGCTTCAAGGCATTCAAATTTATCCTTTGGACGACTGCCTGATTCTGGCTCAAGAAAAGGAACACCTTCTACAGCATCTGGAATATGTCATAGCAGTGCTAAGATGCCTAGGAGTATTCTGTGAGCGAAATAAAGTCCAGTCTAGTACCCTCTCAAGACATGTGCTTTCTGGGTGTGAGACTGAATACAGCAGCCAGATGATTTTTTTTTTAACCCCAAAAAAAAGAGTCTGTCACTTTACTTCCATCAACTATCTCATCAGTCCGTGCTGACTGCAAGGACAGTCCTTCAAGCATTAGGGTTCATGGCATCTTGTATTCTGGTGCTTCCCAATGCCAAACTGCATATGAGGAAGCTGCAATGGTATCTCAAAAATGTATGGACACAGCACTGCCAAGATTTGGACACTGTCATTCAAATAATACCTTGCCTTCAAAAGGAATTCTTGTGGTGGGCTCAGGAATGTCACCTAAACAAGGGACTCTCTGTGTCAGATTTTAACGACAGATGCCTCGGACACTGCTTGGGGAGCTCATCTAAATGGAAAGTGGATACAAGACAAGTGGCCTGCCAGACTACAGCATCTACATATCAACATGAAGGAGATGTTAGCGGTCCAGTTTGCATTGCTGGCGTTCAAGGAGTTACTTCTTCCAGGGCAGGTGTTGATTCTGACAGACAACACAACTGTCATGTGGTACATCAACAAGCAAGGGGGAACACATTCTTATCCTCTATGCAGGCAAGCAATGATTTTATGGGAGACTGTTAAGCCTGCAACTGACTCTTCAGGCAAGGGTTTCTGCCAGGAGCACAGAACTCCCTAGCAGATGTATTAAGCAGACAAATCATGGATCCCCACGAGTGGAAACTGGATCTTCATGTATTTCAGAAATTGACAGTGTCATGGGGAACTCCAGACATAGATCTGTTCGCTTCTCCACTAAACCACCAGCTGCCAAAGTATTGCACATAGGGGTTCATCACACAGCTTGGAAAGTGGATGCTCTGTCTTTCAGTTGGAAAAACCTTCATGTCTATGCCTTTCCACCTCTACCTCTTCTTCCAAAGGTATTACTAAAGGTCAGACAGGACAGGCCAAGGATGATTTTGATAGCTCCAGATTGGCCTCGGCAACACTGGTACCCACTTCTAAGGAGTCTTGTAAAGAAGCCTCCATGGCCTTTACCTCTGATTCCTCATCTGTTATCTCAGAAGGACGGTCATCTGCTCAATGTCAAGCTTCAATCTCTTCATCTCAGGCATATTCTGTGTTGAAGCATGGTAGGTCTCAGCTTCCTCAACAAGTTTTAAATGTGATTATGGAAGCTAGAAGGCCTAGTACTAGGAGAGAAAATGGAAGAGATTTTTATTTTGAGTACAGCAAAGAATTTGGAGATTTCAGAGCCTAATTTGAGTGTGGCTCTTCAATATCTTACTGAATTATTGGACAAAGGTTTGTCTTTCTCTTCCATAAAGATTCATGCTGCAGCAATTTCAGCTCACTATGATTGTGACCCACCTTTGTTTTCGCATCCTTTGTTCAAGCAGTTTCTTAGAGGGGCAAGGAATATAAGACCCCCCATGTGAGCTCCTACTCCTGCTTGGGATCTCAATTTTGTGTTGGAAAAACTTACTCTACAACCTTTTGAGCCTGCAGCTACTGCTGAATTGAAATATTTGTCATGGAAGACTGCTTTTCTGTTGGCTGTTACTTCTGCAAGAAGGGTGTCTGAGTTGCAGGCCCTTATGGCAGTAGAGCCCTTTTTGATTTTCCATAAGGACAGGGTATCATTACGTACTAATCCTTCCTTTATGCCTAAGGTGGTTTCTAGTGTGGCTTTAAACCAAACTATTCATTTGCCTACGTTTTTGCAGATCCTCAAAATAAAGGGGAAAAGATTTTGCACACTTTAGATGTACACAGGCAATTGCGTTATTATTTGAGCAGGACTAAAGATTTTAGGCAGTCTCAGCAGTTACTTGTTTCTTTTGCTTTAAGTTCACAGGGCAAGCCTGTGTCAAAACAAACTATTTCTAGGTGGATTGGCTTTTGCATTGCATTTGTTATTCCCATCATGGCAAAGAGGTTCCAGCTGGGATTAGGCCTCATTCCACTAGGGCTACTGCCACTTCAACAGCATTTCTAAGGGGTGGCAACTAAGGATATTCTGGGCGGCTACTTGGAGTTCAGTGCATACTTTCTAGAGCTAGATCACCTCATATACTCTAAGACTAGAGCTGGTTTTGCCACCTTTATTGCCAGCCTCCCTTACCTCTGCTTTGGGATTCTACCCAATTGTCAGGACTGCAGCAAGGAAGGCGAAGAACATAGTACAGTTTTGTACCTACCATAAATGTAGATGTTCGAGGATTCCCTTCCTTCCCCTCTGTGTTTCAGGGTGGTTGTGTAGGTGAGTTTACATGCTTATATTTTTGTATATATTACTGTATATATTGTACATGTTTTTGGTGCAGGTTGTTTTGGGCCTTGTCTTTTGGGTCTTCTGACATCTGGGGCAAGAAAAGACTGAGGAAATGGCTTGTCAGGACTGCAGCAAGGGAATCCTCGAACATCTACATTTATGGTAGGTACAAAACTGTACTTTTCTAGTGGTTATCACTAAGTAATTGTGGTTTCCTGTGGGAGATGTTTTTCAAGTACTTAATTTTTGTGAGTAAGAATTTTACTTTTTTTATCTAAACTTGTGATTTTGGGGCAGTCATTAAAAATGTCTACCCGAAAACTTACTTTTTCAGTCGGGTTATTTCCCCAATTTTACTTGGCTCTGCTACCCTCTTGTTAGTCAACTTTTTCAGTAGACAGATCAGTGATGGCAAACCTTTTGGGTTCGGCGTGTCAAAACTTTGGGAAAATACCTAACTTGACTCTACTTGCATGTCACCCCCCCCCCCCCCCCCCTTACATTAAGTAAAAATAAAACAGCATGGCTCTCAGTACATCCAGAATAAATCTTAACAAACTCTGGGACAAATCTAGAAATGAGAGACATGGACAGTTTTAAACGACTAATAGAATTTATTTGAGACACTGATAGAAACAAAATGAATGTGAATACAGTAAGTACATATTTTCTGAGGTAAAATTAGTCTGCAAATCTAATTATTGTCATTAAGTGTAAAAAGTTGACAGTTTTAGGAGGGATTAAGTGTGACAGTTGAGAGGAATGTAAAACAGCACACCCCTAGAAATGCAGACTGCTTGCCCTTTGCAGAAGTGTAACCACAAAGAGAAAATGGTCAGCACTGCCCTTTGCTGACTCTATCGAGAAAGTATACTGAAATAGTCTTTGAGGTTAATAACTTCCTTACCTCTGCAGCAGTGTTGTTGACCTGGCTCCGGGCACAAAATAATTCATTGCACCTCATACAAGCAACAAATGCAAAAGCAGTTTCTTTGGTAACTCTGGTGTTGGGGAATGCTGGTGTGTCGCCCAAAATGTTGTGGCGTGTAGTAGGTTTTCCATCACTGAGACCAGTCTGTTCTTGGCCACAACATTGATTTTAAATTAAAATAAATTTTTCCTCCTGTTGTAAGTTTCCCTGGAGCTTTTTAAGTTTCCACTGTGCATGCATATGTGAATGCATGTATATTGGATTGATGCTTTCCAACCAATGTGATGCAGGCATGCAGAGCAAAGCTGGGAACTAACTCATGAACTTTGTTACAAATTACACTTTTCAAACTGCAGCAGTATTATTACAGGAACAGCAGTGATTTTCACAGCCAGAAACTACAAACTGCAGCATTATGGCCAGAGAAAATATTTGCAGGGAGCAGCAGAATGAACGTAGCTGGAATGAACAACTTAACGTGTGTGTGTGTGTGTGTGTGTGTGTGTGTGTGTGTGTGTGTGTGTGTGTGTGTGTGTGTGTGTCTGCTGTAATGCCCTAGTTAGAGCAGGGCAGCTATATGTAATTATGTCACTATCTCAGGCTGAAACCCTGTACCTTGACTAGAGACGACAAGAACCATAATCCTCTACACCAACTACTAGACCTTTGGATAAATCATAGACGATTATAATAGGTCATTAGACTTGGTTGAATTTTTCTGAAGTGGGTACTTTTGTCATTATTGGTTTATGCATTTTGTTTTACTGCTTAATGGAAAAAATATTTAAAAATATAAATTTAAAGTGCACCCTAACATTTTTTTTGTTTTAAATTTTCTTGTTCAGTAATAATCAGGAAGGTGAATCAAAAGAAAATAAGCATTTATGCGTGGACCTAAAAGTAATGGCAAAACAGGTTCAAAGAAAGATTTCTCTCAAAATAAAGAACAATTTTTTAAGCACCTTTATTAAATTATCACTTAAGATCTACATTAGTATATATATAAAAAAAATCACATTTCCAGTTATGTGCATCATATCACATATGTTCTGTTTTTTATAACTGTTACCAATCCAGCAATTCTTGCCTTCCCTTAAACCTCACTCCTTTTCCAGAATATTATTCTGCATTTATTGTTTCCCCCAATTTCCATTTATTTCTGTGTAATTTGCTCCATTCTTTTTCTAAAGATCTCACTTCAAGTTATTTTATCTCTGTTAAAATATCCGGTACTTCAAATACAGATGTCTTAGACTTTGATTTCCATTTCCTAGTAATTGCTTTTTTTTGGCAGCCACCAGAATTAAACATAACAAGGTCTTACTGTGTCTACGCAGTTCAGATCCTGTGTCCCATCTCGGAGATCATTTCCTTAGTGGTAGCCATTTACTTGGTGAGTATTTTTGGTAGTGTATTCTGTATGGAAGTTTTAAAATTGGCCAACTCATTACACTCTTAAAACATATGTTCCCAGTTACTGCTATCTTCCCCATCTTGCCTCCAACATCCCTCGTCTACCTGAGGAGAGATTCTTTGGAGGTATAAAAATGCCTATGCAAACACTTCCAAGCTAAATAAAGGACAGCATTAGTAAACATAATGACTCTGTACCCTTTCAGTGTTTCCGCCTTCCAACCTTGGCAATCCTGGAAAGCTTTTCCTAAATGTGGGGCTTTACTTTCCTTTGTGGGACCACATAACTTCAGATACTTCGGTTCTGAGAATCATCCAAAGCCCTCAACAGGCAGTGGGATTCACGTCTTCCCTTTATGGATCTAATAAAACCTATCTGTTAAGTAGTGGGGACCAATCCATGTTATTTAACCATCAATCCATATTTTGGCCTAACTGTTCATTTAACAGTTTGGTGGTTGCTCAACTAATACACAGTTAGTTACCTAAGCTAATCCAGTTTAATTGTAACTGGAAGCCAGAGTGACATAAAGACCTTCCACCCAGCTGTTAATATTAATGATGTAGATATAGCTCCATATATTTAGTCTTCTGTGTTTGGAAGATGTATGGCTGCAAACCAACTTTTCTTTTTACACAGGAAAGTGTTTGTATGCATAAAGATGCATGCAGACAGTTTTATTTTTTTTATATGAAAATAATTCATTTTGTGCCTTCAGACATGATCTTAAAACTTCATTCCTCCTCCATAGCATATTGCTCCCACAATTTCCATTATTTGTGTGTAATTTGCTCCTACCTTTTTCTAAAAAGAGGATTTTGTTCAAGAATCTTTCTAGTGCCAAAGAAAGAAGGAACCTGGAAACCTGCCTTAGATTTTTCTTTTCTAAACCTTCACATAAAAATCCCAAAATTCAAAATGCTGTCTGCAGTCCATTACTTCTTATTGCACCTCTTATTTTTCTAGTAACACTGGATTTAAAAGATACTTATCACATTCCAGTTCTCAAATATTTCACTTGCTTTTTACATCTTTCTGTGTCTAGTGTATATTTTCAATTTTCTGTTTTGTCCTTTCGTTTATTTAAAGCTGCAGAAGTGTTTGCAAAGTGCCTGGATCCTGTAGTAACCTGTTGCAGGCTTTAGGGTATTCACATTTCCCTTATTTAGGTGACAGCCTTATTTTGCACAAGTTTTTAAGAATCTCTGGCTTGAATAGAAAGTTTTTTTTCACCTTGGGTTTTCTTGTAAACATGGAGAAATCCTGTCTCATTCATAGTGTTTCTGGGGTATTTAGTGGACACACCCCTATTAATGGTTTTTCTTCATCAGGATAAAGTGGAATGCTACAAGGAAGAGTTTGTGATTTTTTTTCCAGCCACACTTTGGCATGTCCTATGGAACATCTTAGAATTCTAGGCTTCCCAGCCTCTGCTATTCTTGTGATTCCTTTAGGCAGACTTCACAAGGAAAATTCGTTTTTTGGACAAATCAGTTTGGACCTAGCACCAGCACCCCCTTTCATTTCAGATGCCAGTAATTTGTGAAAAAGGATTTTATTCTGATAGGTGACTCAATTGCCTGTCAACACTGGTCTCCCTTTTCCCCTTCCAGCCCCGTGCTCAGTCTGTAACCACAGACACATCAAAGGGATGAAGGGCTGGAGCCTTTGAGACAGGCAAGGCAAATTAAAGCACATAAATGTTAAAGAAATGATGGCTGTAATAAAATGTTCTCAAATGCCTAAACCATTTTTGGATTCAAGGCCCTCTGCTAGTAATCACAGACAACACCACAGTGATTGTTTGTGTCTTTCGACTTTTCCCGGTTAGGGGTTGCCACAGTGGAACTCCAGTCCACTAATGATTGGTAGTTGATTTTTACGTGCCGAGTTTTACCAGCCTTGATGCACAACCTTCAACGAAGGTACGCCCATTCACGCATGTCTTCACGCAGAAGATGCTCTAGCTGAGAATCGAACCGGACAGCGTCTTACTGTGAGGCGACAATGCTACCGCAGCACCACCACCGCGGGTAGACAACACCACAGTGATATGGAACATAAACAGGGGGAACTGGGTCCTACCATTTTTGCAGACTAGCTGTGTAGCTTGGGAGCTAGGAACTTGGCACAGTCTGTTCCTCCAGGCTACCTACATTCCATCAGAGTAAAACAATTGGTTATGTACTCACCATAACGTCAGATGTATGTGATCCATCTCGCCTACATTCTTAACTGACTGGTTGGCTCCGACTCGGCCGCCGTTTATTAGCTCGAAGTCTCTGGCTGGGCTAGCCCTAGTATCCCAAGATGCACCACGCCCAAACCCCCAGATCTTGTTTGCCAACAATATAACACAATGACCTACACAACCTCATAGAAATAACACAAGCAGGAGGAGAGAAAAAATAACATCCTCAGAAGGGTCTAAGAACATAACCTTCTCCAAGCCCAACAGGTCGGGGGACGGTGGGCGGGTACGTAAGAATGTAGGCGAGATGGACCACATACATCTGATGTTATGGTGAGTACATAACTAATTGATGTAATGTGGTCCTATCTCGCCTACATTCTTAACTGACGGGGCAGCGTCCCTAGCACCTACATTCTGGGAGGCTCACTGAGAATACTCCTGAGCACCATGGAACCAAAGGAAGTCCGGTCTCTAGACACCACATCAAGCTTGTAATGAGAAACAAAGGTGTGTGGAGAGGACCAGGTGGCCGCAGCACAGATGTCATCCAAGGAGAGCCTAGCATGATAAGCTACTGATGCAGCCATAGCCCTGGTAGAATGAGCCTTAACTGGGAAAGGTAAAACTCTGCCTGCTGATGCGTAAATAAGAGATACAGTCCTTAATCCATTTAGCAATAGTACCTTTAGTCAAAGGGCTACCATTCTTGTAACCTCTGGTAATTATTCGGAGCACCCATTGATCCTGAGTGATACTTTCCTAGGCTTGAGGGTGCCTCGAAAAATGGCCCCCGACTGGCTCTGGAGTAGCACAGTTGGGCAGTCCCTCAGGGACGTTGGTAGGAGGATCCACAAAACGATTCACGGTCTCCTGAGTTGCGGGAGCCTCCTCCGCCTCTAGGGCGGCGCCTTCCAGAGTAATTCCCCCCTCCTCTGCCCCTGGAGGGGGGGGGTCACTATGATCGACGGGGAAAGACTTCTGAGACTTCCTGAACCACATCTTGCCTCCCCTCCGTGCCTTGGGATAAGGCCTAGAGGGAGGTAAGAAGCGGGCCCCCACGGCAGACAAAGTCTTACCCTCCTGCTCACATCTGGTGAGAGAGTCTTTCACTTTGGGTCCATAGAGGGAGGACCCATCGAAGGGGGAATCTGTGAAGGAAGACTTGAAGGCTTCCGCAAAGTGACACAGGTGCATCCAGGCTTGCCTCCTGAGGGCTACGCCTGAGCTAGCTGCCCTACCCGCCCCTTCGGCTGCATAAGATATGAGCCTCATGGACGAATTGACAGTAGAGGAAAGGGTAGACAACTGGGTGTTAACAGTCTGATTCACCGCCTCAGGCAAGTTACCCGACGGGGTATCTCCCAATTCCTTAAGGAGATCTCTTTGGAGCCTAGTAAAGTGGCAAAGATAGTTCAACGACCGCAAAGTAAAGGTCGCTGAAGACAGGGTACGCTTCCCATACCGATCCATACTCCTGGACTCCTTGTTAGGAGGATGAACGGAAGCAGAAGCTTCCGCAACTTCTTGCTGAGTGGCAGACGCCACCACCATGGCATCTACAGGAACTCCTTTAGCTAGGAACTCTTTCTCCGGGGGTGCAGACAGAAAGAAACTTGTTTGGGCGGCTGGGCGCCAGTTCCACGGAGTCAGGGTGTTCCCAAACCCTTCGACAAATAAGGTCTAACAATTCGTCGAAGGGCTGAGACACCCAGGAGGCGGAAGGTCGGGCTCCGAAGGCTTTTAGGTGGACCGACTCGTCCTCAGATGGGGATTTGGAAGGCCAGTCGCCTCTCTGCCTTAAAAACTCCAGAATATCGGAGAATGAGACATCATCGGAAGACGACTTGGGGGACCCCTCTGCATCATCTAGGTCGGTATCAGAAGTGATGGACTCATGAGGGGAGTCAACGTGCTTCCTCTTGCACAACTTCTTTCTGGGAGGCTCCTCAGGTGGCTAATCTGAAGGGCCCTCAGACAGCTGGGGGCCACACATGGAAGTATTCTCAGGCCTTCGAGCCCCGCTGGCATCAGAGGCTCCAGCCACAGTGTCAAAGGAAGCAGTGGCTGATTCGAGTGAAGTCACTGAAGACCTGGCCAGTGTGATCCTCATGGCCTCGAATGTCGGTCCACCGGAATCAGAGGACCGATCCATCTCAGAAACCAAGATCTGAGTCGGGGTTCCCTTAACAGAGGCACTAAGAGGGAGACTTGGAGCCGAGGGATGAAGCCCCGATGTATCCCCCTCAGGTCCGACCGAGGAAATCGGAGTGCCGAAACCAGAAGATGGAATCGAAAAGGTTGGAGTTGAGGTCGGAGCCGAGTGGCCTAACGGGGGTATCGGCGCCTACCCCAGGACCTCACTCGATGCAGAACACCTCGGCTCCGACGACACAGAGGTGCTTGGAGGAGGAATAATCGGAACCGACAAGAGGGAAGTCTCCAGAGCCGACTGGGCTGGAGCGGAAAATAACCAGGCTAACACCGGTGCCTGAAGGAGCCTCTGCACCACCCTATCCACATCCGAATCGGACAACCTGGAGGACTTGGAGGACACAGAAGGTGGTCGAGATATCTTATCCAGAGGATCCAGGTTTAGACTAGCAGAAGGGCTCCGAATGAGCTCCAAGATAATCTGAGCAGAAGCTGGCTCCAGTATCACTGAAACCTCCTGCGGCGCCGATAACAATGGAGCCGAGGAGGCCAATTCAGAGACAGGAATTCCTTCCCTAGGCTCCGAGGCCAATGAAGCCGAGGAAGGTGGAGCTGTCTTCAACATCTTCTCCGATGGCTCCGAGGAACTAGACGGAGCTGGAGATCTCTTTTTTGGTTTAGATTTAGATTTCCCACTAAGGGAAGAAGACTCCAGAGCTTCTTCAAAGGCAGGTTTGACAAGGCCCCTGAGAATCAATTTATTTTTCCTCTCTTGCAAGACTCTAGAACTAAGAGTGACAAACACTACAAGATTTTTGCAAATGAATAGCGCCCAAACAATACACACAGATGGCATGGCCATCTGTTAAAGACATCTTATAAGAACATTTGGCGCACTTTTTGAAACCAGAAAGGCTTATGCTCCTTCTGATCTTTGCCTGACATGGTAATTCACAATAAGCCACACACAAGATAAGGAAGGCAGGAGGAAGGGACTCTAACTTAAAAGTCCCAACAGACTTAACAGACACAGGAGAGGGCTAAGGCCCTCTAACTTAAACGGACCTAGCCCGCCAAACACAAGGAATCCACAAAAACTAAAAATTAACTCAACTAAGTCGCAAAACACAGGATACACTCAACGTAGCTGTAAGAACAGCTTTTGACAGAAAGTTAAGAAGAGTAAGCTAAAAAACAGTTTAAATAAGGTACTTAGCCACAGCCAAGCTCAAGACCACGTCTGTACACTACAAGCAGCAAACGAGATCTGGGGGTTTGGGCGTAGTGCATCTTGGGATACTAGGGCTAGCCCAGCCAATCAGAGACTTCGAGCTAGTAAATAGCGGCCGAGTCGGAGCTGATTCTGTGCTCCGAACCCGTCCGTTAAGAATGTAGGTGAGATAGGACCACATTACATCCATTGTTTCAGACAAGCTAAGCAGGACCAGAAAATACCTTTATGAAAATTTGCACCATGGGGTCTTCCAGGAATTGATCCATTGTGTGGGACTCTCTCTGAAGGAAAACATATACTTGAAAAGTTGTTTGGCTCCAGGATTCCTTGCACACTGGCCTGGAAGAGTTTTGCCTTTTGTTCCCATGTGCAGGAATGTTCCTGCATACTTTTCCACTCTTTCTTCTTATAACCAGGATTATTCTAAAGCTACAGAAAGGCTTGGTCTCCGAAACCAGAGTTAATCTGGAGAACACAGAGAAAAGATGGAAAAATGTTTTTGGCTGTTAAAGTTTCAACCTCCTCAGTCCTCCTTTTCAAAGCTACAGAGGAGTCCATGTAAGATGTTCTTCGTGTTTCACTGTTTCAGTCATCACATTTGGGTTATCTGATTGCAGTAGCCCTCAGTCGGCCTGATTAACAAAGTCTTTGGTCCTACGTCGGTTACGGTCTCCTCTTCCATGACGTCAGGTCGTCAGGGGTATAAAACATGCAGCCGACATCATTACTCCAGTCTTTCTTGCCGTGCGGTGCCCGAAGCAGAAGCAGTTTGCAAGTGCCGGTCGGTCGACTCCTGAAATTTTCATTTTCGGGTTTCAGAACCGAAGTCTTCAACAAAAAGCCAAGTATCGCATTGGGAAAACTTTTTTCTTGCTCTAAGCCGATGTCAGTAAAAGTAAATAATTGCATTTCTTGTGGAAAGCAAATAGCTCATAAAGACTTTCATTCGTACTGTATTCCTTGCCTAGGCCCTGACCACGACGTACCTCGCTGTTGATTTTGTGCCTTATTTAAACCACAAACTATCCGTCGTCTGTATATTTTCGCTTCTAAATATTTTGGTGCTCGGTTTAATCATCCCGATGTGTTTTCGGTAAGCCATCCGACTACCAACATTCCGAAAAAACGCAAAGATAAAGAGAGAGACAGGCCGCTGAGGCACCGGTACTCAGTGAGGCGCTTTCGTAGGCCCTGATACTCGCTTTTTCAGATTCTCAGGCCTCTACTGAGACCCTTTTAGTGTCCGGTATGCCACGAGATGCTAAAACTGTGGAACCTGCGGATGTCTCCATCTTGGATGGGTCCGGAGCTGCTGTGCAGGCACTGGCTTCTGAGGGTGTATTCAAGCATACGGACTTGCATATTAAACCGACGTCATCTTCTTCTTCAAGGCCTAAAACTCGAACCATGCCTAGAAAACTGACGCCCAGACCGCATGGTCAGGCCTCTATGCCTAAAAAACAAATGATAAGAATGACTGAAGACCTTATTAGTTTATTCATGGGAAGCCAACCTTCGCCCTCTAAGAGACCAGGGATTGAATTTGCTTATGATACTTTTGACCAGGATACTGAAATTTCTGATGTTCATCGTGTTTCACTGTTGCAGTCATTACTCTTGGGTTATCCTGCTGGCAGGCTACCCGCAGTCGGCTAGAATTCCAAAGTCTAGGTCCGGCGTCGGCTGCTGTCGCCTCTTCCCTGACATCAGTGCTCCAGGGGTATAAAACATGCAGCCGACGCCATTTTCTTCTGTCTTTCTTGCCGCGCAGTGCCTGAAGCAAAAGCAGTTCGCAAGTGCCGGTCGGCCGACTCCTGATATTTTCACAGACGAATTTCAGATCCGAAGTCTTCAATAAAGCTAAGTACCCCGTTGGGGAAACTTTTTTTTCTTGCTCCAGACCGATGTCAGAAAAAGTTAACAATTGTATTTCTTGTGGGAAGCAAATACCTCATAAGGATTATCATTCTTCCTGTATTCCTTGCCTAGGCCCTGATCATAATGTTGCTAGCTGTCGGTTTTGTGCTAGATTCAACAAATGCACTATTAAACATCGGTATGATTTTGCTTATCAATACTTTGGCCGAAAATTCAATTACATAATGCCGTCGGAACAGCCGACTACCTGAGTTTCTAAAAAAACGCAAGGAAAAAGAGAAAGACGGGCATCTGCAATCCAAAACAGACGAGGCTTCCGCTAAGCCAGTCGCTGGTTCGCCGGTTCTCAGTGAGGCGCTTTCGCAGCCCCTGACACCCGCTACCTCAGAGCCACAGGCCACTAACTACTCCCACGTGGAGCCAGCTAGGCCTCTGGATACTCAAGGTGTTGGACACTTGGAAATCATTCCCTCAGATGGGTCCGGAGCCGCTGAGCAGGCATCGGCTTCTGTGGGTGTTTTCAGACCTACACACTATACATAAAGCCTACTTCAGCTTCAAAAGCAAAGACTACAGCAGCTTTAAAGACAAAGAAACAAGTACAGCATTCTCCAGGACAGACTTCCATGCCTAAGAAACAGATGCTCAAAATGGCCGAAGACCTTATTACCTTGATCAGGGGTTCCCATCCCCCTCCTGACAAGAGGCCTAGGCAAGAGACAGACTCTGACTCTTCAGATCAGGTTTCCATTTCCTCTGACTCTTCTTCTGTACAGGAATATTCTCTTTCTCCCTATGAGGATTCTGATGCTGAAGAATCCATTCCTTCAGCCTCTCCTCCTGAGGATTATTCTTTTGGGGAAACCCTGCATACCATGAGGGAGCACTTCCACTGGGAGAGCCAAGATTACTCAGAATCAAAGAAAAGGCTTAGAGATTTTCTTTTACTTCCTCAGCACAGGCCTCTTGCTATTCCCCCTGTGCTAGACATTGTTGATGATGTATTTTCAGAGTCCGGCCTTTCTCCAGACTCCTTACCTCCAGCTCCTGTTAAACCAGACAGATACTACAAGGTTCCTGATTCACATAAATTTCTTTATAAAAACCCTGCTGCTGACCCAGAAACTATTTCTCAGGGTCCCAAGGGGGTTAAGGCCGCTACTACAAAACCCCCTGTCCCTTCTGACAGGGATTCAAGGGCACTAGACAGATGGGGGGAAAAGGTGTACACTTCTGCTACTTTGGCTGTGAGGGCTTTAAATTGTCAATTTCATATGATTAAATATCAGCAATACTTAATGTCACTGTTAAAACAGAAAATTTTGACTAATTCTGATTGTACAGAAAATAAGGAAATACAGGATTTATTGCATGCAACTGAACAAGTGGGAAAGCATACATTGTAATGTGGTTTTGATTCTCTGGAGGCCTTCTGCAGGGCCGCAGTTACGGGTTCTGTCATTAGGAGGCATGCTTGGTTAAAGGAACAAAATCTGCCTGATCATGTTAAAGCAAAATTATTAGATGCTCCATTACAGCATGATACTTTATTTGGTGTTAAAGCAGAGGAGGTTTTGAAGAAAATGGAGGACAAAGCGAAATCTATGCAAACAGTAAAGGATTTCTTACAGGTTCAGCCACCACAATTTAGCAGGAACTGGCCTACAAAGAATTGGACCTTTTCAGTGTCGGACAGGCCACAAAGAGGCAGATACAGAAGTCCCAGAGGCAGATCCCAGCCCCAGGGCTCATACAGGCCTAAACAGTGGAGTGCTTCTACCTCCAAAAGTGGAGAATACAAAGCATAGCCATACAGGAAACAGTCCCAATGACTTGCCTCTGCCAGCACCAAGCACATATCTTGCAGCCCCCTTAGGGGGAAAACTAGCACTTTTCTCTCAAAATTGGCACATGATCACCCAGGACAAACGGGTATTGAATATAGTGTCCCAGGGCTACAGGTTCTACTTTTACACTCTGCCAAAGGCAAAAGGTATGCCAAACCTGCCACACAATCAATGGGAAGAGGCACAAAAACAAGTTTCATCCCTTATGCAAATGAGGGCCATTCAGCAAGTACCACAGCAAGAGCAGGGACAAGGATTTTACTCAAGACCAATACTGGACCTGTCGTTTCTAAACACATTTCTGGACATTCCAAAATTCAAAATGTTAACTCTGCAGCAGCTTCTGCCCATGCTCGGCAAGAAGGCTTGGCTTGTAACTTTGGACCTAAAAGAGGCATACCTGCATATACCAATAAGACAATCTTGCAGAAGATACCTCAGATTCATAGCTGGCTCAATGCACTACCAATTCTCTGCACTGCCCTTTGGCTTATCTACTGAGCCCATGGTCTTCACAAAATGCCTGGCACCAGTAATTGCATTTGCAGACAAAGAGGAATTCAGAGTTATCCTTACTTGGACGACTGCCTTATACAAGCAGAGAACAAGGACACTCTACTAAAGCGTCTGCCGTTCATAAAAAGATTATTAATTTGCCTAGGGTACACAGTAAACGAAAAGAAATCAAAAGTAGTACCCTCTCAAGAGAGAATATTCCTGGGTGCAAGCTTAAATACAACTGCCCAGATGGCTTATCTCACGCCAGACAAAAAAAGGCAACTAACTTCTTACTTCAAAATGTTGGCAACAAAGATCCAGTTATCTGCAAGAAAAATTCTGCAGGCTTTGGGCTTCATGGCATCCTGCATTCTGCTAATTCCATATGCCAGACTGCATATGAGGAAACTCCCAGTGGTACCTAAAAAGTGTCTGGATTCAACATTGCCAAAGCCTGGAAGCATTAATTACCCTCATTCCTTGCCTGCAACAGGAGTTTCGATGGTGAGCTCATGCCTGTCACCTCAACAAGGGACAGCCATTCACTCTACCCACAACCAGGCAGTCAAAAACAACAGATGCATCAGATTATGCCTGGGGAGCACACATGGCAGGAAAATGTATTCAGAGCACATGGTCCACAAACCAAATGCATCTACATATCAATCAAAAAGAGATGCTAGCTGTTCAGAATGCCCTGACAGCTTTCAAGAATCTATTCCGTCCAGGACAACTACTGATAAGGACGGACAATACTACAGTCATGTGGTACATAAGCAAGGAGGCACACATTCCTACCCCCTCTGTAGACAAGCCATGACTTTGTGGAACACAGCATTGACTTATCAAGTACACCTGCAAGCACAATTCGTGCCAGGAAAGAACAATACTCTGGCAGACGAACTAAGCAAAAACCTTACGGATCCCCACAAGTGGAAACTGGATCCACAAGTCTTCAGCATGATAACAAAGGAATGGGGATGCCCAGACATAGATCTATTTGCCTCCCCTCACAACTACCAACTACAGAAATTCTGCACAAGGACTTATCACAAGCAAGTATGGAAAGTGGATGCTCTGTCATTCAGCTGGAAAAGTCTAACAGTATATGCCTCTCCTCCCCAAGGTACTCCTAAAGGTCAGACAAGAGAAGCCAAGAATGGTTCTGATTGCCCCAGACTGGCCACTCCAGCATTGGTACCCAATCCTAAAAAGTTTGTCTCAAGGCCCAGCCTGGACATTGCCTCTAATTCCTCACTTACTGACCCAGCGAAACAATCAGATTCTGCACAGCCAACTCAGGACCCTAAATCTGGCAGCATGGCGGATAATGTAATCATTCAAAGCACACCTCTCTCTAAAGCAGTGATGGATGTTATTGTGGAGGCCAGGACGCCCAGTACCAGAAAATCTTATGCAGAAAAATGGAAAAGATTCTGTGCTTGGAACCAAGCACAGGGAATTGACGCATCTGTACCAAATATTCCTCAGATTTTACAATACCTAACTGAGATGCTGGACTAAGGCCTATCCTTTTCATCAATTAAAATTCATGCCTCTGCCATTTCAGCTCATTACAGTACGGAACCTCCTATTTTTTCCCATCCATTGCTAAGGCAGTACCTCAGAGGGGCCAAAAACATAAGACCTCCAAGGAGAGCCCCAATACCTGCATGGGACCTCAATTATGTCTTGGAAAAACTCACACTGCCGCCTTTTGAGCCAGCCAATACAGCTGATATAAAGTTTTTATCTTGGAAAACAGCTCTGCTCCTAGCAATAACCTCTGCAAAATGAGTTTGAGTTACAGGCACTCATGGCTGTGGAACCTTTCATCATTTTCCATCCAGACAGGGTTTCTCTAAGGACGAACCCAACATTTATGCCTAAGGCAGTGTCAAGTGTGGACCTTAACCAAACCATTCATTTGCCTACCTTTTATCCAAACCCACAGAATAAGGGTGAGAGACTTCTGCATTCCTTGGACATACACAAAGAACTACGCTTCTACTTGGACAGAACTAAAGCTTTCAGAAAAACTGAGCAACTTTTAGTGGCATATGCTGCAGGATCTCAATGAAAGCCTATCTCGAAACAGACTATTTCAAAATGGATAGGCCACTGCATTCCTTTCTACTACTTACAACATGGCAAATCAGTGCCCAAGGGCATTAGGCCTCAATCTACCAGGGCAGCAGCTTTTCTCAGAGGAGTACCAACCAAAGACATTTTAGAGGCTGCAACTTGGAGTTCAGTGCACACTTTTACAAAGCACTACCATTTACCTCTCTACTCTACTCTAAATCCAGAGCAGGCTTTGCCACTGCAGTTCTGCAAGGCCTTATAGCCTCTCCTAATCCTATTTAGGCCCAACCACCCAGCCTTCGCTTTGGGATTCAACCCAAGAGTAGTGACTGCAACAGTGAAACACTATGAACATAGTACAGTTGTGTACCTACCATAAATGTAGATGTTAGAGTGTATTCACTGTTGCAGTCAAGGTTACCCACCCTCCATCCACCTTTTCTTTGCTGGGACTTATCTATACTTCTCTATCCTATACAGCCTATGTGGTGTATTTGCTTGTAGACGAAGGAAATGTTTATTTTACTGCATTCATAATTATTGGCATAATATTTTTAGCCTACCATTTTGGGAGCAACTGACCTCTGGGGCAAGAAAAACTGAAGAAAATGGCATCGGCTGCATCTTTTATACCCCTGGTGCACTGACGTCAGGTAAGAGGTGACAGCAGCCGACGCCGGACCTAGACTTTGGAATTCTGGCCGACTGCGGGTAGCCTGCCAGCAGGATAACCCAAAAGTAATGACTGCAACAGTGAATACACTCTAGCATCTACATTTATGGTAGGTACACAACTGTACTTTTCCTCTGCTGACCAGGATTTACCCTCATCTACCTATGAGGATTTTGATGCTGAGGACTCTATTCCCTCTACCCCCCCCCCCCCAGAGGATTTCTCTTTTGATTAAACCTTGCATACTTTGGCCATTAGGGCCTTGACTTGCCAGTTTCATATGTTAAAGTATCAGCAGCATATTACTGGATTGCTTAAACAGAAAATTATGTTGATTCATGATGGTGCTGAAAATAAGGATTTACAGAATTTAATGCATTCTGCTGAACAAGTTGATAAACATACGTTGCAATGTGGTTTTGATTCACTAGCGGCATTTTGCAGGGCTGCTGTAACTGGGTTTGTAGTTAGAAGGCATGCTTGGCTTAAGGAGAAATCCTTGCCAGATTATGTTAAAGCAAAATTACTGTATATTCCTTTAATTCAGGACCATCTGTTTGGGAACAAGGCAGAAGTTCTTAAAAAGATGGAGGAAAAAGCTAAATCTATACAAACCGTTAAAAGATTCTTTACAAATACAAACTCCAAGATTTAGTAGGCATTGGCCTTCTATGAATTGGTCCTTTCATGCCTCTTCCAGACCTTCTCAGTCCAAACCCAGATCCAGCAGAGCATCCAGGCTTCAGTTCCAGGGGACGCACAGGACTAAGCAGTGGGGAGCCTCCACTTCCAAATCTGGGAGTAATAAAACACTCCCCCATATGGTAAACTGTCTCAATGACTTCTTTTTAAAACTTCCAAGCACTTCTCAACTGACTGCCCATTTGGGGGGAAAGATTGCACTTTGTGCAAAAAACTGGGGACTCATTACCCAGGACAAATGGGTTTTAAATTGTCCCAAGGATACAGATTTCACTTCCACACGTCACCAACTCCAAGTGGTTGACCGGATCTACCTCCAAATCAGTGGGCAGAGGCCCAAAAGCAAGTACTCTCTCCATATGAGGGGCTATTCAGTTGGTACCAGAAGAGGAAAAGGGACAAGGTTCTACTAGAGACTTCTCCTTGTACCCAGAAAAGACAATTCATGGCGTCTTATCCTGGACCTGTCTATTCTAAACACATTTTTTTTTTTTGGTGATTCCAAAATTCAAGATGCTGACTTCACCAATTGCTTCCTATGCTAGGCAAAGATGCCTGGTTGGCAACCCTAGATTTAAAGGAAGCATACCTGCACATCCCAATCAGGGAATCTTGCAGAAGATGCCTATGCTTAAAAGCAGGCTGCACTCGCTACCAGTTCTCTGCACTGCCTTTTGGCTTATCTACTGCACCCAGGGTATTCACAAAATGCCTAGCTCCAGTCATTGCATTTTGCAGGCAAAGAAATATTCAAATATACCCATACCTGGACAGTTGTCTAATTCAGGCAGAAAACCAGGACATACTTTTGAATAATCTGGCTTTTGCACAAAGGGTGCTAACTTGTCTGGGGTACACCATAAATGAAAAGAAATCACACCTAGTACCCTGTCAACAAATTATATTCCTGGGAGCAAGCTTGAATGCAACTTCTCAGATGGCTTTCCTCACGCCAGAGAAACAAATTCACTTGACAACCTACTTCAAACAAGTGGACACTAAAACCCTGCTATCTGAAAGGCAAATACTACAAGCCTTGGGGTTCATGGCCTCCTGCATTCTTCTAATTCCATATGCAAGACTGCATATGAGGAAACTAAAACCTATGGTGTCAACACTCTCAGGATCTAGCGGCAATGATTTCTATCATACCTTACCTATGCCTAGAGTTCCTTTGGTGGGCAGAGGCCTGCCACCAAAACAAGGGACTACCATGCACACTACCACCTGCCATCCAAACCCTAACAACAGCCGCATCAGATTGTGCTTGGCGGGGGGGGGGGCACACCTGACAGGGATGTGCTTTCAGGGTAAATGGAACCCAAGTCAAATGCACCTTCACATCAATCTGAAAGAATTGTTAGCTGTACAGAATGCTCTGACAGCCTTCAGGGACCACATTCTTCCAGGGCAATTTATGGTGAAGATGGACAACACCCAACACCACTGTCCTGTGGTACATAAACAAGCAGGGGGGTACACATCCTTGGTCTCTCTCTGCAGACTAGCCATGGCATTGTGGAACACAGCCTTGAGCTACCATGTACATCTACAAGCTGAAGTCTTGCCAGGAAAACTAAATACACTGGCAGATGGACTAAGCAGAAATCTCATGGACCCACACGAGTGGAAACTGGAACAAAGGATTTTCAACATGTTGACAAGCAAATGGGGGAGCCCAGATGTAGACCTGTTTGCCTCCCCCCAGAACTATCAATTGGAAACATTTTGCCCAAGGACTCCCCACAGACAAACTTCAAAAGTGGATGCTCTGTCCTTCAGCTGAAAAAAACATAACAGTTTATGCCTTTCCTCCTTTGCCTCTGCTCTCCAAGGTACTACTAAAGATCAAACAGGACAAGCCAAGGATGATTTTGATTGCACCAGACTGGCCACGCCAACACTGGTACCCCCTCCTGCGCAGTGTGTCACTGTTGGCCCCATGGCACTTACCTCAGACTCCTATCCTGCCGTCTCAGCAGAACCAGATTCTGCACCCTCAGCTTCAAACACTGAACCTAGCAACCTAGCTAATTACCTAATCTCTCCTTTACCATCCCTCAGTAAACCGGTGATGGATATCATTTTGCAGGCAAGGAGGCCTAGTACTAGAAAATCTTATGCTGCAAAATGGAAAAGATTCTGTGCCTGGAACCAATCTCAAGGGATGAGCACAGCAGTGCCCCATTTACCTCAGATTTTACAATACTTAACTGAGATGCTTCGCAAGGGCCTGTCTTTTTTTTTTTTTTTTTTTTTTTTAAATTCACGCCTGAGCCATTTCAGCTCATTATAATACAGGACCTTCCCTCTTCTCTCATCCACTGCTCAAGCAGTTCCTCAGAGGGGCCAAAAATTTAAGACCACCCAGGAGAGCTCCAACTCCAGCCTGGGACCTTAACTTTCTATTGGAGAAACTCACCCTTCCTCCTCTTGAGCCAGCTGCTACTGCAGATTTAAAATTTCTTTCTTGGAAAACAGCTTTCCTTTTAGCAATCACTTCAGCAAAAAGGGTATCTGAATTACAGGCCCTTGTGGCAGTGGAGCCTTTCATCATTTTTCATGCGGACAGGGTGTTCCTCAGAACCAATCCCTCTTTCATGCCAAAGGTGGTATCCAGTGTGGCCCTTAATCAGTCCATTCATTTGCCAACCTTCTTTCCTAATCCACAGAACAAAGGGGAATGGATACTGCACTCCTTAGATGTGCACAGACGACCTGGATTCTACTTGGACAGGACTAAACCTCAAAGGAAATCTGAACAACTGCTGGTGACGTTTGCTGCAGGGATATTGGAGAAGGATTTTTCAAAGCAGACAATCTCCAAATGGATAGGCCATTGCATTCATTTCTGCTATAAGCACCATAGAAAACCTATCCCATAGGGGATCAGACCCCACTCAACCAGGGCTGCATCTACCTCTACAGCCTTTCTCAGAGGCGTACCTACCAGGGACATCCTAGCAGCTGCTACCTGGAGTTCTGTACATACTTTCACCAAGCATTACCATTCACCAATTTTCTCTAAATCCAGAGCTGGCTTTGCCACTGCTGTCTTGCAGGGCCTTATAGCTGGGCCTAATGCTATCTAATTTCCTCCTCCCAGTTTTAGCTTTGGGAATCTACCCAAATGTGATGACTGCAACAGTGAAACACAAAGAACATAGTACAGTTGTGTACACTTACCATAATTGTAGATGTTTGAGTGTATTCACTATTGCAGTCCTGGTTACCCTCCCTCCAGCCCCCTGACTTCTTTTGGCTATACTTTTACTCTCCTTTACTATGCTTAAAAGCTTTTTGGTGTATTTGCTTTTTTGTTGGAGGTATATCCTTGTATATTTATAGATTTAATTGCTTCCCTTTGGGGGGCACCTGAAATCTGGGGCAAGAAAAACTGATGTAATGACATCGGCTGCATGTTTCATACCACTGACGACCTGACGTCATGGAAGAGGAGACAGCAACCGACGTAGGACCCAAGACTTTGTTAATCAGGCCGACTGAGGGCTTCTGCAAGCAGATAAACCAAATGTGATGACTGCAACAGTGAATACACTCTAACATCTGCATTTATTGTAAGTGTACACAACTGTACTTTGTGTTTTCAGCATGGACAACAGAAGCAGCAGTGTGGACGAAAGCATTTCTTCTGTGGTAACTTCCAGAAGGGACTGCCCTAGAGGTGGATTGGTTGTGGTCCATAATTGGGTTGTCAGCTGAATCCCTGAGGCTTTTTGATGGCTTAACCCACTGTGGAGGCTGCTAAGGGATACCTGCCCCTCCACATATGTGGATGGCTAGCCTTTTCCAAATGCAGGTGTACAAGTACTGTAATGTCCGAGGCCTTGCAGTTGTCTTTTATACCTTTTGCCTCAGCCCCAGTCCTTGCCTCGGCACTTTGGACTGGTTTAAGGGTGTGTGATCATACCCTAAGTAATAGGGCTTCTAAATGGGGAGTAACATTAGCCTAAATAAGATTTATCTTTTACTAGGTTGGGGCAGCCTCTCCTATCCTTAAAGCTTTTGTGAGTATCTGTGGAAAGGTCATCTCAGAGGATTGAAATCTTGGGGTCACAGCTGTTGCCGAGGGTGGGATCTTCAGTTAAAGATTCACAGATGCAGCTGTCACAGAGAGAGAGTACTTTAATCCATTGTTGGTGGTAGATGATGCTGGAGTCGACCTCTCTGAACTTGACAGTAGGCCTCTTGGAAGTTTCTAGAAGTAGATAGCTATAATATTGCATGGTATGAGGCATAAAACTCCTGTAGTCACAGGCTGACTTTTGTCCCAGAAAGGTGGTAGGGGCAAAGGGAAAATATTAGAAGCCTTAAGTTCTGTCTGAATCATTGGTAGGAAGAGCAAGAGGTTGAGTTCTTTCCCAGGAAATTTAAGAGATAACCTAGGGCTTTTTTCTGTCCCTGATAGAAAGCGAGGCACTTTACTGTGATGTACCTTTTTATTAAAAGAGTAGGAGATGTGCTGTTAACCATTGTAATTCTAAATCATTACTGTAAACCATTTTAGAAAAAGTAGGATGATTGGTGAGTGTGTGGGTTTGCGGAATATGTCAAGGTGCTCTGAAAGGACTGATTTACAAATATAGCTTACTTGTGAGCTTAGTGGATTTCATTGATAAAAATGTTATAAGGTAAAGGGAACGCTGCTGTCTAATTGCAATAGAATCACCAGATGCATTAAAAGTAGCCATGGCACAACTATGTAGAATAAAAATAAATATTAAATGCTGTGTTTTTCATAGATGTTGCCCCTCTAGAGGAAACTTTCTTGGCAATTGGCCTGTAGTACTGGAATCAAGCAAGAAAACTTTAGTACTTTCTTTTCCTGATTAATCTTAATGGCTTCCCTGGTGAATTGTATGCTCCCATGATAACATTATCTGTAATGAATGGATTTGGGTTTAAACAACAGATTGATTCCCCAACCCTTTTTAAGGACATACGTTTGATCTTGTTTTCCTGCTTGAAATTCCTGTTTCTAATATTTTGATAAGCTCTGTGACTTTTGTCTGACCATAGTACTAATCTAATCTATTCTATCAGTTTCACTGCTATAACTTTTTTTTTCTTTTTCTGATAACTCCTTGGTCTTTTGTCGTAAAACTGTTTCACCTGATCTTTTTCTTTATGTTAACACTTTCTACCATTTCCTCTATTGACGACTTGAATGAGCTCATTACTATGGTTAGTGAGTTATTAACATCTTCTCCGGACTTGCTTACCCTTCCCATCTTTGCCTGGCCCAATCTGAGCCTTGGATGACTTCCACAATTTTGGTTCTGAGTAGGACTGGTTGTAGACTGGAGCACAACTGGCACTGTACGTGTGCACTAGAGGATATACTTTCTTTGAATAGTTGTTACTGCACTTTATTTAGAAGTTAGAAATGCCAAATCCTCGTACTTGTCAGCTCCGATGATACAGACAGCAAACCATGTAGCAGCTCATTTTAAACTGGTGTACCGCCTTGCACATCCTGGTTGTTTGTACACCAGGTGGTGTTTTTCCGTTGAATGTGAGCTGGTTTCTTACTATTTTTACACCAAGTACTTGGGATCAGCAGTTCAGAGTAATGGTGAGTGTGGAAGAGAGGTGAAGAAGAGAGTATAGACAGGGTGGAATAGGTGGAGAAGAGTGTCAGGAGTGATTTGTGACAGACAGGTACCAGTAAGAGTGAAAGGGAACGTCTACAAGAGAGTAGTGAGACCAGCTATGTTATATGGGTTGGAGATGGTGGCATTGACAAAAAGGCAAGAGTCAGAGCTGGATGTGGCAAAGTTAAAGATGTTAAGATTTACACTGGGTGTGATGAAGATGGACAGGATTAGGAATCGGTATATTAGAAGGTCAGCTCAGGTTGGACAGTTTGGAGACAAAGCCAGGGAGCCGAGATTGCGTTGGTGTGGAGATGTGCTGAGGAGGGATGCTGGGTATATTGGGAAAAGGATGCTAAGGATGGAACTGCCAGGTAGGAGGAAAACAGGAAGGCCAAAGATAAGCTTTATGGATGTGGTGAGAGAGGGCATGCAGGTGGTTGGTGTGAGTAAGATGCAGAGGACAGGAAGAAATGGAAACATATGATTCGCTGTGGTGACCCCCTAACAGGAATAGCTGAAAGAGAAGATTTGTTTTACCACGGTCAATGGAAAGAGCTTACTTTTCAAGCCTGAGAAGAGTTTGCCATTCCTGACATTAATGACCTGTGCAGCATGATTTCCAACATGCATACCACTACCTGTTTTTTGGACCCATGTCGTCCTCTGTTTGTGGTGGCATCCCCTGGAGCCTTTGGTCCACTTTTTTATTTGAGATCTTCACTACTTCCCTTACGTTTAGTGGATTTCATTGATAAAAATTTTATAATGTAAAAGGAGCGCTGTTGTCTAATTGCAATAGAATCACCAGATGCGTTAGAAGTAGCCATGGCACAACTATGTAGAATAAGAAGCACTGGTGACTCCAACTCTTATAAAAGCAGGAGTTGACCCTGACTGTCTCAATAATTACAGTTATATCTCGAACCATTTTTTTAATAAGGTTATTGAGAAAGTGGTTTACGTTCAGTTGGAATAATTTTTAGCTGCTTGGGATGTTTTAGATCCATTCAAGTCTGGTTTTGGCACTAGACAAAGTAGCGAGATGACTATTATTAGAGTCCTGAATGGTCTCTTGCAACTAGAAGACCAGCATAATTATTCTTTCTTTGTCCTTTTGGATCTCAAACTGGCATTTGATTTAGTGGACCATGCGATACTCTTGGACAGATTAGAGCATTATTGTGGCCTTTCAGGCACTGTCTTGAACTGGTTTGCTACTTATTTGTCCGGGAGCTCCCAGATGGTTGTCTGGCACAAAATCGTCGTTCTCCTTCCCTTTGGACTGTGGAGTTCCACAGGGTTCTTTCCTTTTGTCCAGTATTGTTCACTATCTCTCTCTTGCCGCTTGGGGATGTTCTACGTTCAAGAGGTATGCAGTGTCATTGCTGTGCTGACAACTGGCAGTTTTACCTTTCTTTTCCTCAGGATACTGTCTTGTCGAAATTCCTTTTCTTATGAATTGAAACTTATCCATGAATAGACTGTTAGTAGCAGGCTTATTACTCTGAAATGGTAATGATGTGTTTTCTTGCTACCTTGAGAAACTCTTCCCTTCCAGTTTTGATGCTTGATATCCGGCATTGTAGCAGCAAATTGAATTTTGTATGTAAGGTGCATGATATTGTAGTTTTTCTTGACAATCGATCTGACACTTAAGGGCTACATATCTGCCAATGTCGAGACATGTTTCCATCTTCAGAATATTTTCTTGATCAAGCACCTAATTCCTTCTAATGATTTTCCTACTGTAATTCATGCTCTAATTTCTTCATGTTTTGATTAGTCTAACTCTTTTACTAATTGGGCTTCCTGATCCTGACCTTTCACGTCTACAACTTGTTCAAAATTCTGCTGCACATTTATTACCTGGCATGTCAAGAATTCCATCATATTATCCCAGTACTGTATTCTTTACATTGGTTGCTTAGCAAATGTACTATGAACAAGGTTACCTTTCTGTTCACAATCTGAGTACACCATATTTAAAAGAGCTTTTACACCCCAATGTCCTCCCATACATTATGATTTTCCTCACAAAGTAATCTTGTCATTGCATCATTTAACTTAGATTCTTCAGGATTTCTTTCTTTTAGCTATCCTGACCTGTTATGGAATCCTGTCCCAGTTTGGATTTGGGAAATACCTGCAGCTGCTAGCTTCAAAAATGCTCTAAAAACTTATTTATCTGAACTTGCTTTTCCATGACCATTTTTTTTCTTTATTATTGTCACTTGTATTATTATCTTTACGTACAGTGCTTGGGTTCAAGCACTTGAGTAACGTTTAACTTTGTTTCTACTGTCCCATGTGGTTAGTTTGACGCAGATCTTGTTTTAAAAATCTTATGGGCTGTCTGCATTACAACAGCTTTTAAAGTCCAGACCAACTGGCTGTTTGTCATTTTGAAGTGGGTATTGGCACCTATTTTTGTGTACTCTTTGTTTTAAGAGTCCTCACTCTTTTGAAAAAGGAAACCTAAGCCATTAAAATGGACTTGACGCCCTTGGATGTTCTCCAGCTGTCTCAAAATGTATTTTATATCTGATACTATGGTTAGATGCCAGACCGTTAAGAGCAGTATGGTAACCTTGTTTCATTAATTATTACATCTTCTGTGCAGTTAATGTTTTTGTTGTGAAATGTTTTGTACCATTGTCCATTTTGGTAGGTGTATTTTGTAAAATGTCTTTACATGTTTGTATTTACATATTTTTTCTTGTTTCTTTTCTTGGTCAAATTCAGGCTCTGCAACCCACAATTCTGATAGCTGGAATCTACTGTGCAGTGGTAGCAGTTTTCTTTGCGGTGATAAAAACTGTGAATTACCGACTCCATGCTATGTTTGATCAAGGGGAGATTGTAGAGAAGAAGAATTCCTCTTTGACAACAGATGGTACGAAGACCGAGGAGGGTGAGGGGGCTGCAGCTGATGACACAACTCTCCAAAGGTGAGTCTGCTGTTGCTTTTAAGTACATCTAGTTGCCATTGTCACATTGGGACATGTCCATGTGCACCTTTTATTCAGTGAAAAGCACTGAGATGCAAAAATTTGCACCAGTGATATGTTGCCCTAATATCACTTCACTGACATTCTTTGTAAGGACATTTCATATGGTGGTATTGCTTTCATTTTAAAAGTAAATGATTCTTTTAGCTTTACAACAACAAAAAGGAAATTCAGGTGTGTGCATCCAGGAATAAATACCTTGTCTGTGCTACTCAGCACCTGCATCTGTCTTGAAAATATTGGACATTAGCAAGGAATCCATGTCTTTCTGACTCTTTCTTGATCTTTTCTGAGTAGGAAGCTGCTGCTGCCCCCAGTAAGAAGCAGCATATCAGTCCTCCACACCTGCTGGCCTTTTTTTCTGTAAGGACTCTAGATCTAGATTTTGTACTTGGCTTCTGATTCACAGCTTAGAACCCTAGACCACTTTCTGTAGGACCTTTTGGGTCTAGAAAGTCCTTTATCATTAATTTACATAACTACAAAATGTGGCAAACCACTCTGTCAGTGCAGCAAGTATTGTCCATATTCTTACACTAACACTGGAGTGAGTAGACTTCCTTCTCATACAGATTTTTCAGTTGCAGGACCGAGACTTCCCCTCCAGGCAAGTTCTGGTTTTGGTCTGCCCAGTGGTTGACCCAGTGATTCCAAGGTTGACATCGGCATCCTTGTGGGGATCAGCTGTGGTCCCAGTTTTAGGTTCACAGTCCTTGACTTTGATCTTCCTAACATTGACCACGCTGCCAAGATCAGGGTTACTGACCTCAAGTCCTTTGAAGCCGATGCAGCTTTCTGCATCAGTGTCAAGGGTCAGTATGTATGGATCAAGGTTGGATTAGGGTGTTGGGTCTCCCATTCCCCCCATAAAGTTGCTATTTGATGACTGACATTGAGGCCAATGACATAAGTGCCAACCGAATTGTTGGAAATTGGGTGGAAACCTTCTCTTTTTTTCAGGAAGTGGGGGAAACCTAGTGGAAGAACTGCTGTGTGACTGCTCATGTCCCAGACAGGCTGTGCAGGATCTTCCAGCCATCTATTAACTGTGGACTCCATAGTGGAGGCATCTGCCTTAAAGAAGGCTCCTACTTTGCAGACCCTTGTGTTTCACCCACCAGAGTTGCATACCTTAGACTAATAGGAAAGCAAGTATTCTTGTCCTGAATGGAAGTTTGAATGTGAAAAAAGTGTTTAATTAGTTTTTCTTTTGTGTAGAAAAGGTGATGTAATGTGATGCAACCCCCCACTACATTTTTTTTATAGGAGCAGAAATGATTTGTAACCGAGGTCAGTGTAGAAGTCAGTGTTGCTTAAGAGATGAGATCTTGGTGATCATATTTATGAAGGTTTACTGCTTGCAGTTACTACCTTGTGTAATGTTTTAGTACTTGGCATAGATAAGGGTCCAGTGTTTCATAGGTTGGTACTAGGCTATCGGCCCTAGGACCTATACAAGCCTAGCCATAACAATTCCCTGGATGTTTCTTCCCGCAATATTTACTTCCCTGGACCCTTGTCTAGCAGAGCGACTGACGTGATCCCGGGGTGAATTTCCCATCTCCCATCCAATCGTCAAGGTTCCTTTTGAAGAGCACCAAGGAGGTGCTCTGCTTGATATGTATGGGCAGTCTATTCCAGAGTCTGGGGAGTCTCTGGGTCAGGAACCTATCCCTCCAGCATGTTTTGTTCATTGTGATGACAAGGTTTAGATCCCTGGAATGTGTAGCTCTGAGGGATTTGGATTTCTTTAAGTGGAGCATGTCCAACAGCTCAGGGTTTGACATGGCCTTGTATGTTAAGCAGAGATCGCCTCTGAGTAGATGATATGCCACAGAGTATAGCTGGAGTTTTTTTAAATGGTCAGTATAGGGCATCTGCTTTAGGCCTGTGATTCTTTTAGTGAGGTATTTCTGTGGTCTTTCCAGCTGTTGCAGATGTCTTGTGAGGTACATACCAAATGGGGCGTTGATCTAATGAGGGATGAGTACAGTGGGACAATGACCTCCTTTTTTCTGGATGAAAAGCCCTTAGTGATGAGGTGTGCCACATAGAAGGATTTCTTGGCTATTGTGGCGATGTGGTTATTGAAGGTGAGACCACTGTCCACCTGTGTCCCTAAGTCTCTCATCACACTTTCGGTGTTTAGTGTATTACCACCTATGTGGTAACTCATGGGTACATGGTTTTTCCCAAAGGGGATAACTATACATTTCTTGGCATTAAGCTTGAGCCCATGGCTCTGCTCCAAGCATCTGTTTCTGTGAGGCCCTTTTGTGGAATATCCACATAATTTGGGGATTCAATAATTGCTCCCAGTTTGCAGTGATCTGCAAACTTTTTAGCCAGAGTCCCTTTGTGTTGGCCTGTACTTTAGAAAAGTAGATGCCAAACAAGAGCAGTCCCAGGACTGAACTCTGAGGTACTCCACTTGTTACTTGTCTGGAGCTGGATTTGGAGTCTGCTACTTTTACAGTCTGGGTTCTGTCAGTAAGCCAGTTGGCAACCCATCGAGTGACGTAGGGATTTATACCCAGCTTAGTAAGTTTATCTATTATCCCAGAGTGGGGGATGGTGTCGAAGGCCTTGGCGAGGTCCAGATAGGCTGTTTGGGACCACCTTACCCTCGTCCTCTGCTCTGGAGACTGATTCGAAGAAGTCATTTAGGTTCAGGAGACAAGATCGGCCCTTCACAAACCCAAACTGGGTGGGGTCCAGTATTTGAAGGTTGCCAATGTCTTTGTTTGTAAGTTCCATGATAATGCATTCCATGCCTTTGCAGATCAGGCTTGTCAGACTAATGGGACGGAAGTTCCTGGGATCCAAGGTGGATCCCCTTTTGTGGAGTGGGATAACTGTAGCTGTGCGCCACTCAGTGGGCACGAATCCTGAGGTGAGGCTATGATTAAACATGACACTTAGATGAGGTGCCAGTTCATTTTGTAGTTCATGTAGTACACAGCCCGGGATGTCATCTGGTCTCATGAATGCTGTATTCTTAGCTTTGGAGAGTGTGGTTTCTACCTGTGTGGCCTTGATTACTGGAATTTGGCAATCTTTTGGTATTGAGATGGGCCCACTTTAAGGGAGTGAGAGGGGGGTGAGGTTTGCACTAAATTGATCTACCAGGATATTGGCAATATCCTTGGAATCAGTATATTTAATGCCATTCCGTTATAGCTCCGAGCATATCTGAGCATTGCCATTTAGATTCTTGACATAACTATAGAATGCCTTGTGGTTGTCTCTGGAATATTTGGCAATTTTATTTTCGTAACTAGCTTTGGAGGACTTTATGAGGGATATCAGCTTCTTACTGAGGCTGGTATGGGAGTTTTTTTTTTTTGCATCCTGGGATTTTCCTCTTTTCTTCAACAGTTTCTTTCTTCTGTTGTATAGTTTGCTTATGGCAGGGGACCACCAGATTGGCTTCCTTTTTTTTGGAGGAGAGCGTCTTGGTTCTATTTGGGATGGCACAATTCATGCATGAGTGGATGTGCTCATACAGTGCCTTAGTGTAGGATTCAGCAGTCGAACTGTCAGCTTCCATCTGCATGGGTGTCATGAAGTTTGTCACTTCTGACTTTAGTAGCATGAAGTTGGCTTTGGAGAAGTTTTTTACGGAGGTTTCCTTACTGGTGGCGGTGTGATGTGGATGTCGAGGGTGATTTGCTTATGGTCAGACCTAACCAATGAGGGGGTGACCACTGGTGTGGAGCATCTATCTCCCATGTTGGTAATGACCAGGTCTAGGATATTGGAGCCCCTGGTGGTAAATTGGATTAGTTGATCCAGGGCGTTGGAATTTATGAATTCCAAGAACCATTGGGAAACATTAGCGTTAGCATTGTCGCCGCACAGCAAGAGGTTCTCCGGTTCGATCCTCGACTGGGGTGCCTTCTGTGCGGAGTCTGCATGTCCTCCCTGTGGTCGCGTGGGTTTCCTCCGGGTGCTCCGGTTTCCTCCCACACCCCAAAGACATGCTGTAGGTGGATTGGACACTCTAAATTGGCCCTAGGTGTGAATGTGTGTATGGGTGTGCCTTCTGTAGAAGGTTGGGCGCTGGGCTGGCAACTCGACACCTTAAAACTCCACTGTCAAACATGAGCGGACAGGTGATCCGGGAAAAGCCGAAAGAAGAAGATATTTTACTATGTTCTGAAGTATTTGAACAGCTTTGTTAAATGTTGTGATTGTTCAGCCACATGGTAATATTGAACCATTGTCAAGTTCAAAGCTAATATTAGCATTCGTATATGATCACTACTTTACCAAATATTTTACTGTCTGTCGAATCTCAAGAAATGCTATCTCAAAACTTGTAAATTATTTGGATTTACTCAATGATATTTACTTTTTGATACTTTCTTAATGCACACAATAAAAAGAAATAACTTGCGACATCTATGCGGGAGTTTTATTTTCAGCAGTTTACTGGATGAACATTTTAACAAACTTGATTGCTTTGTTGAAATTATCCCTCTTGTGTAGTTCATTCATTCTGCTAGAATCATCATGTTTGGTGATCATGTCCATGCTCTTCGACTCCAGTACTTTTAATTTTTTAAGTGCAGGCTCAGGTTAACTATGCACCAAGATTTTCTCCGAGCTCTGTCTCCTTCCGTATCCCACTGCAGTTCCCATCAAGCTCTAGATCCCTGTTGCGGCTTTTGCTCTCTGCTAGAGGTGCTTGGTTCCCAGTTTGTATTTGTGACCTTTTTGGAAAAAATTTTTGCTTAATTGTCTTCAGTTTTTTGCTTCATTCTTCCTTTAACTTATTGGTCAAACCTTTCCATTTTTTTACCTTAAAAATACTTAAAGGAGGTTTAAGTTCCCGTTTGTTTTCCACATCCCCAGCCGGGATGTAGTGGGCATGCACTGTTTCTGGCTGTTTCCTTGTGGTTTTATGTTCATACTTCTTGTGTGGACGCTTGCCTATTTTTGCCTAATTTGTTGACTTTTGGTTAGTTGTAATTGGTGTTTTGTGCTTGGGGGGCATCTGTCAAGTAGAAAGGGATTCCTCTGTGTCCTGATGGAGCAAATACTGCACTGGTTTCAATGTCTGATCAACCGTGCAGCTGGTTTTCCAGACAGGACATTGTATCATCTTTGTTAGAGGTTGAGTTAAGCAGGCAAATATCTCACAAGTCTCATTTGTCTAGATCTGTCATGTCCACAAATTCTCTATTTAGGGAATTTGGCTAAAAAACTTGGCCAATTTATGTTGTGGGTGTTAGAGACAGGAGAAGATGAACTCCTCAAGTGTGCTGTGAAGTACTATAAACCATCACCGTTGCCATGTAATTTAGTTTGTATACGTAGATGAATCATTTCTAGTTCTCTTGGGAGTTGCCACACTGTAGATGACTGTAATAAATGACTGCAGACCTTCTCTGACTTTAGACAGATAGGTCTGGTCTCATCCCCATCAATTCCATTGGTGGTCAGAGACTACTGTAATGCTTTTCCAGGATCCTCTACATCTTCATTGACCTATGTAGCACACCAGTTGAGATGAGCTTGCTTGACCCAGATGGCATCCGGTGTTGTAGCCCTTCGAAGCAGAATTTCCAGGATTCCTTTTGGTCCCAGTAGTGCCTTCCTAGTTTTGTTGGCACCATTTGCCTTGTTGCTGACCTTTATACTTTACATAGACTCTAGGCCTCTGCGCCCAGACCGAGGCTTTTGTGCTGATGCCCTCCGTGTCATTTTTTTTCACTGCATAGTGGATGAGTCTTCAGTGCCATGAAGGTCAGATTCATCAGGGTCAGCCCCTGCAAACTTGTCTGTGCACCTCTTCTTGGTGCTGATTGATTAAACTCCTTCAGCAGTGACATTTGCACCACAGACAACGACATTAGTGACTGACTTGGTGTGGAGTTTGTACCTCCAAGGGCATTTGCATGAGGCCCTGATAACATTCTGTGCTTATTCTAGGACTTACCATTGTATGCTCTCGAGGCCACCATCCTTCCTCACCAAACGAGATCAAAGGGTCATCACCAGAGTCTTATTCAAAGCAGGTATGCATCCCTGTCACCTTTCTATGCCTTCTGGTTTTCTTTCTTACTGAGAGTGGAGTGGGTAGTTATTTGTGCAAAAAGAGACACAAAGATTACTCTGTGGAGTCGCCATCCATAGACATGAATAATTATGATGAAGAAGGTTCTCCTGCATCTCCTCATGATGATCCCATGTTTGGGAAGTCTTGAATCTTATGAGTAAAAAGAGGGGATGCCCCAGGAGCTTCTCTGTTCTATTATTGACATCCTGCAGGAGGACTTCCATACACCACCTCCTTCCTCCTGGGTGATCTCTATGGCTGATAGAATGGGGGCCCCTGTCATTTTTTATGCTTTGAAAGTGCTAGCTGTAGTGGCTGCTGTACTTGGTCGACTGTGCAAGGTTCTCTGACCACCCAAGGACTGGGATGCAATGGCAAAGATTGTGGTTATTGGCTTCACTGTGGTTGTAGTTGAGCTCAAGCGATAATTCACACATCCATAATCTGGTGGTTCACCCTATCAGCAAGGAGCCTTGGACCCTGGACCTCTTCAAGAAGCATGTCATCCCATTCTCTATCAGGATACTAACCTAGTAGTCCAGGATTCTTCACTACCATTGGGAGCTTACAGATAAGCTCACTGATGTTCTAGTGCAGTTGCTGAAGGACTCTAAAGACAAGAGAAAGTTGCCATCGTCATCTGATGGCAAAGAACTCTGCTGAGAATTTCTAGGCATGCTTTTTGAATACTCCTCTTCATTGAAACTGACTCATTCAGGCCACCACTTTAGTGACTGAAAGTGACTGAATAGGATGGCAGTATCTTAACTGGCAGGGCATCTGTTTTCTAGTTCTGCAACCCTTCCTCCTTTGTTAGAAATCAAAAGGGGACAAGCTAGCCTTGGTTTAAATATGAACAACAAAAGCTAACGTGCAAACAGTCTGGTAGGGGCTGGGGGGGGCTGTAGTTCATTCCAAAATGGGCAACCTGTTCAGAGTCAGGAACTCCCTGCAGGAGCAGCATTTTTGTGTTTTTTATTAAGAAAAACATTAGGCCAACAGCAACCCTGAGCGCTTGCCCGAGTTGCACTCTGGATGCAGTCGGGAAATGCTGGATGTTCTTCGTGTTTCACTGTTGCATTCATCACATTTGGGTTATCCCTGCCAGGGTAGCCCTCAGCTGGCCCGAATACCAGAGAATTAGTATTTCTGCATTGGTTGCTGTTACATGAGGACTGACGTCAGATCATCAGTTGTATAAAGGAAGGCATCTGACACCATTACTTCAGTCTTTCTTGCCATGGAGCCCAAAGCAGAAGGAGTTCACACGAGTGCTGGTCGGCTGCTACCTGAGTTTCGTTTCCGAATTGAAGTCTTCGAAAGTTAAGTACCCCGTTGGGGATAGTTTTTTCTTGCACTAACCGATGTCAGAAAAAGTTAATTGTCTCGCCTGTGGAAAGCAGATACCACACCAGGACTTGCACTTTCACTGCTTCACTTGTCTAGGCCCAGACCACGACGTCCCTCATTGTCACTTCTGTGTTTTGTTTAACACCAGAAATATTCATCGTTGGACCCTTATTGTAGCCAGATGTTTCCGTTTACAGTCCTTGAATTCCGATATGGCTTCAGTAAGCCATCTGACAGCAGATCTTCCAAAAAAATGTAAAGATAAAGACAGAGACAGACCGCACAGGACCAAACCTTCTGACGACACTTCCGTTAAGCTAGTCGTCAGTCCTCTGGAACTCGGTGAGGCGCTTTCGCAGTCCCTGATGTCCCCTTCAGTTAGTGACTACCGACACCCTTTCAGAGTCTGGTGTGCCACAGAACTCCCCTTCTTCTAAGGATCCTGTGGTAGTCTCTACCTTGGATGGGTCTGGAACCGCTGTGCAGGTACCAGATTCTGAGGAAGTCCTTCACAACACCGAATCCTGACATAAACTGACGCCTTCTTTCATGGCTTCCGTTCTTTCGAAAAAAAACAAGTTCCTTATGCCCAGGGGTCGAACCACACCCAAGAAACAGACTACCCATTCTCAGGCACCTGCTCCCTTGCCTTAGTCTCAAATGCTTAAAATGGCAGAACACGTTATCATGCTGATTTAGGGGAAGCCAAGCCACTCCCTCAAAAAGGAAAAGAGATCTGTCTCCAGTAGTTTTGTCTGAACAAGAGTCAGGTGAATCCGATGTATCTGACTATGAAGACATGCAGCCCCTCTCCACATATGCAGATTCTGATGCAGAGGAATCCATTCCTTCAGCCTCTCCTCCAGAGGATTTTTTCTTTGGGGAAATGCTGCATACCTTAAGGGAGCATTTTCAGTGGGAAAGTCAAGACTACCCACAGTCTAAAAAGAGACTCTGAGAGATGTCCTTCATGGATGCATCTGCAGTCATAACAAATGGGTTGTCCTGTCGTCAGGCAGCCCTTCGGTCGGCCGGATTCCAAAGTCTGGGTCCGGCTTCGGCTGATGTCGCACTTCACCCGACGTCATCTCTGCTGGTCTTCAGGTATAAAGGCATCAGCCGACGCCATTTTCCCCAGTCTTTCTTGCCGCGTGGCGCCCGAAGCAGAAGCTGTTCGCAAGTGCCGGTCGGTCAGATCCAGAGATTACTACTACCGAATACTACTTTGAAGACTTCTAAAAAGCTAAGTACCCCGTTGGGGACTCTTTCTTGCCTCAGCCGATGTCAGAAAAAGTCAATAACTGTTTAACTTGTGGGAAACAAATACCTCATAAAGATTTCCACTCTTACTGTCTGCCTTGCTTAGGCCCAGACCACGACGTAGCAGCCTGTTCGGCCTGTGCTTCCTTCAACCGACGAACGCTTAGGCGTCGGTCGGAGTTTGCTGAACAGTTTTTCGGCTCAGATTTTGCGTACATTATGCCGTCGGATCCTCCGACTACCCAAATTGTTAAAAACGCAAAGAAAAAGACCGACACTCGCGGTCCGCGGTTTCGGCCGAAACCACGGTTAAGCAAGCCGCGAGTGTCTCTGTTTCGGCCGAAACCGAGAAAACTGGTCAATCTTCAGCCGAATCCATGACTACTACTGAGGCTCCTGCTACCTTAGTTGAATCGGCCTCAGAAATTTTGCCTACAACTGTGGTTCCTAGTGATTTATCAGACACCATCCCTTTGGATGTCTCTACCCCAGCACATGGTGCTGCTAGGCCTCCTGCAGCCATGTCTGTTAAGGCCTTTGCCAGGGCTAAAGCAGCCAAATCTGCTAAATCAGTGCCTGTTAAGCCCCCCTCTAACAGGCCCACTTCAAGTTCACAAATGCTTACTCTGGCAGAAGATTTAATATCCTTAATTAGGGGATCCCAATCTCACCCAGACAGGGCCTCTCAGCCCCCTGAAAAGAGACCTAGAGCAGAGCCCCCCGAGCCAGTGTCCTCTGATGATTCTGCGGATGACTCAGACATTACAGACCAGCCAGAGGCTCCTTTTTCTACCTATGAAGATTCCGATGCTGAAGAATCCATTCCAGCTGCCTCTCCACCAGAGGAATTTTCCTTTGGGGAAACCTTACATGCCATGAGAGAACAATTCCAATGGCAGGGACAAGATTTCTCAGATTCAAGAAAAGGCTTAGGACCTTTCTGCACTTACCACAACATAGGCCCTTAGCTATACCTCCTGTACTGCCTGTTGTGGATGATGCATTTAATGATGTTTGCACTGCTCCTGATTCTTTACCTCCAGCCCCTGCCAAACCAGATAGATTTTACAGGGTGCCAGACACTCATCATCACCTATACAAGGCCCCACTTGCAGACCCCGAAACTATATCCCAGGGGCCTAAGGCAGTAGCCTCGACCACAGCAAAAACCCTATTCCTTCTGAAAGGGAATCCAGGTCCTTAGAGATGGGGAAAAAGTTTACACCTCTGCTACTCTCTCAGCTAGAGCTTTAAACTGTCAGTTTCATATGATCCAATACCAAGAGTTTATGCTTGATCAGTTAACTCAAAAACTGTCCTCTGATGAATCCTTAGATAAGAAATATGTATTAGAAATGGTGAATAACATCCAACAGGTTAGTAACCATTCCTTAAAATGTGGCTATGATGCACTGGAGGCTTCATTTAGATCAGCCATGACTGGCACAGTGATAAGAAGGCATGCATGGTTGAAAGAACAGGTCTTACCGGATCATGTTAAAGCAAAGCTATTAGATGCTCCTATGGATAAGGCCAGTCTATTTGGTACACCTACCCAGCAAGTAATGAAGAAAATGGAAGAAAAGGCAAAATCTGTACAAACAGTTAAAGATTTCTTACAGGTTCAGCCCCCAAGGTTTAGCAGGAACTGGCCTGCCAAAATTGGTCCTTTCCTGACTCCACAAGATCCCAAAGGGGCAGGAATAGACGCTCTAGAGGCAGAAATCAATCCAGAGGAGGTGCCTACAGAGGACAACAGTGGCAAGGCAATAACCGAGGCACAGACACAACCACTGCCACTGCAACAGGACAATCACAGTGACTTGGCTCTGACACCGCCTACCAGGGAGCAAATAGCAGCACCATTAGGCGGAAAGTTAGCCTTATTTTCGAAAAATTGGCACAATATCACAAAGAAAAGGTGGATTTTGCAAACGATAGACCAAGGCTACGGTTCCACTTCCACACCTTACCAGTAAAAGAGGAATGCCAAACCTACCTCCAAATCAAAAAATAGAAGCTCTACAGCAGATAGCGGAATTAACAAAGATGAGAGCTGTGGAAAGAGTTCCAATAACAGAACAGGGCAAAGGATTCTACTCCAGACTCTTCCTAGTACCAAGAAAAGAGAAAAGTTGGAGACCTATTCTCGACCTGTCCGTCTTAAACACATACATCATTGTCCCAAAATTCAAAATGCTGACCCTACAGCAACTTCTTCCCATGCTGGGCAAGGAGTGTTGGCTGGTAACTCTAGATCTCAAGGAGGCATACCTGCACGTCCCCATTCGACCAAATTGCAGAAGATACCTCAGATTTCTTGCAGGATCAGAGCATTATCAATTCTCAGCATTGCCCTTTGGCTTATCTACTGCCCAGAGTATTCACAAAATGCCTGGCATCAGTAATCGCTCACTGCAGACTACAGGGAATCCAAATTTATCCATACCTGGACGACTGCCTGTTACAAGCGGACAACAAAAGCAAGCTGACAACAGATTTACAAAGGGTCATTTACTTGCTACAAGCCCTGGGATACACAGTCAATTTACAAAAGTCAAGGCTGATACCATCCCAAACAAGAACATTCTTGGTGAATTGGACACAGTAAAACAAATGGCATTCCTAACAGCAGAAAAACAAAAGAGCTCCCTCTTTACTTCTTGGCATTAACAAAGCAGAACAAACTAACAGCAAGAAAAGTTCTGCAGGCCTTGGGCTTCATGGCATCATGCATAATCTTGGTCCCACATGCCAGACTGCATATGAGAAAGCTACAGTGGTACCTAAAGAATTTATGGTCTCAGCACAGGCACAGCTTAGAAACAGAAATCCCACTAATCCCATGCCTAAAACAGGAGTTCCTATGGTGGGCTCAAGCATGCCAGTCAAACCCAGGCTTACCCTTCCACAACTTTCGAGCAAGCCAAACCATCACAACGGACGCCTCAGACCTAGGATGGGGCGCACATGCTGGACAAATGCATACAAGGATTGTGGACTCAAGACCAGCTGCACCTGCACATAAACCAAAAGAAATGCTGGCAGTAAAACTGGCAATCCAAAATTCAGACCATTCCTCAAAGAAGGCCATTTGATGATAAGGACAGACAACACCACAGTCATGTGGTACATCAACAAACAGGGAGGCACTCATTCATACCCCTATGCAGAATGACTTTGGACCTTTGGAATCTGGCTCTCAGCTACAACATCCAGTTACAGGCAATATTTGTGCCGGAAAAGAGAACACCCTAGCAGACATGTTAAGCAGAACCACCTCGGATGCTCACGAATGGATGCTACACCCGGACATCTTCAAGGCCATCACAAAGAAATGGGGAATGCCACAAATAGATCTATTCGCTTCCCCACTCAATCACCAGCTCAAAAATTCTGCACAAGGACATTCCACCCACTTGCATGGAAGGTGGACTCTCTATCCTTCAGCTGGAAAGGCCTGACAGCATATGCATTTCCACCTCTTCCCTTGATGCACAAGGTACTACTGAAAATCAAAGAGGAACGTCCAAGGATAATCCTGATAGCTCGAACTGGCCAAGACAACACTGGTACCCATTGCTGAGGAGCATGTCTCGGGAGAGATTGTGGTCAATACCCTGATGCCTTTGATGTTAACTCAGAACAACTACAACATCATGCATCCAAACCTAAAACCTTGCAACTGACTGCCTGGAACATCACATAGCAGCAACTAACCCAGACCTTTCCCAAAGGGTTAAAGACATTATCCTTGAGGCCCGCAGACCTTCAACAAGAAGGAACTATGCAGGAAAATGGAAAAGGTTTGTCATTTGGAGTACTGAAAGAGGAAAAGATGTGTCAAACATAGATATTGCTAACATTCTGGAGTACTTGGCAGAGCTTCTACATGCAGGCCTGTCCTATTCCTCCATCAAGATACATGCATCAGCTATTTCAGCAGAATACAGCTTCGCTCCACCTGTCTTTTCGCATCCTCTACTCAGGCAGTTCCTCAGAGGGATCAAGAATGTAAAACCTCCTAGGAAACAACCATTACCAGCATGGGACTTGAACTTTGTGCTAGAAAAGTTGACACTCCCACCATTTGAACCAGCAGCAACAGCAGATCTGCAACACCTGTCATGGAAAACTGCTTTCCTACTGGCAATTACCTCAGCAAGGAGGGTTTCGGAACTACAGGCCTTAATGGCAGTGCAACCCTTCCTAATCTTCCATCAAGATAGGGTGTCCATGAGAACTAATCCTACATTTATGCCTAAGGTGGTATCCAGAGTGTCTTTAAACCAGGCAATCCACCTACCTACCTTCTTTCCCAATCCACAAAACCGGGGGGAAAGAATGCTGCATACCTTGGATGTACATAGACAGTTACGCTACTACCTGGACAGAACCAAAAGTAACAGAAAAACTGACCAGCTTTTAGTAGCCTATGCAACAGGAAGGGAAGGAAAAGCAATTTCCAAACAGACAATCTCCAAATGGATAGGAAATTGCATAAGATTCTGTTACTCCTACCATGGAAAACCAATTCCACAGAACATAAGACCTCATTCTACAAGGGCTACAGCCACTACCACAGCTTTCTTACGAGGAGTGGCAACCAAGGGCATTATTGAGGCGGCTACTTGGACCTCCGTGCATACATTTGCCAAGCATTATAATTTACCTCTATACTCTAGATCCCGAGCAGGGTTTGCCACTGCTGTACTGCAAGGGATCCTAACTACACCATAATTATTCTTCCTCCACCCCTAGTTTGGCTATGGTATTCTACCCATTTGTTATGACTGCAGATGCATCCATGAAGGACATAGTACAGTTTTGTACCTACCATAAATGTAGATGTCGAACTGGATAGCATCTGCAGTCAGGATTACCCACCCTCCTTCCCTCTGTGGTACTCCTAGGGTATTTACCCTCCTAATAGCTAGCTGGGGGGGGAGTCTCTTATGGTGTATTTGTTTGTATATATGTACATACATGCTTATTTTTGTGTTTGCCTTCTACTTTTTTGGAAACATTGGCATTTATCCAAAATTTAGCCTTCCAAGAGGGCAACTGGCATCTGGGGCAAGAAACACTGAGGAAAATGGCGTCGGCTGATGCCTTTATACCCGAAGACCAGCAGAGATGACGTCGGGTGAAGTGCGACATCAGCCGAAGCCGGACCCAGACTTTGGAATCCGGCCGACCGAAGGGCTGCCTGACTACAGGACAACCCATTTGTTATGACTGCAGATGCTATCCAGTTCGGACATCTACATTTATGGTAGGTACAAAACTGTACTTTCCTGGACCTTCAACAACACAGGCCCTTAGCCATCCACCTAGTCCTTGATGTGGTGGAAGATGTCTTCCTTAAATCCAGCCTGACTCCAGATGCCCTCCCTCCTGCTCCCAGAAAACCAGACCGGTACTAGGGAGTCTCTGACTCTCAAAAATATATTTTTAAAAATCCAACCGCAAACCCGGAGGTCATTACTCAAGGGCCTAAAGGGATTAAAGGAACCTCGGCTAAGAATCCCACCCCCTCAAGACAGGGATTCCCGAGCACTGGGCAGGTGGGGTAAGAAAGTATACACCTCAGCTACTCTTGCTATCAGAGCACTAAATTGTCAGTCCCATATGCTTAAGTATCAGCAACATACCTTGGAACTCCTTAAACAAAAAATGTCCTCCTTTCCTGCATGGGCAGAATCTACCGGACTTAATGCATTCTGCTGGTCAAGTAACTAAACACACTTTGCACTGTGGTTTTGATGCCCTAGAAGCTTCTTGCAGAGCAGCAGTCACCGGATCTGTTGTTAGAAGACATGCATGGCTTAAGGAACAACCCCTGCCAGACTATGTCAAATCAAAATTGTTGGATGTACCCTTGCACAAAGATAACTTATCCGGTACTAAAGCAGAAGAGGTCTTTAAAATGATGGAAGAAAAAGAAAAATTTATGCAGACTGTTAAAGATTTCTTACAGGTCCAGGCCCCTAGGTTCAGCAGGCATTTTCCCTTCAAGCACTGGTCCTTTCCTGCTCCGAGTAGACAGGGCCAGCCTAGACCCTGTGGAAACAGACCCCCCCCCCCCCCGAGAGCAGCCCCAGGGGTTGCAGCGAACTAAGCAGTGGACTACTTCCACTTCAAAACCAGGGAGTTCTAAGCCACCCCCTTATGGTAAGAACTCACAATGACTCACCCCCCCCCTCCCGACCTCGCCTCTGCCCACCTTCACTTACCCCAGGAGGAAAACTCTCATTTCACTCGAGCACCTGGGCCACCATTACAAAGGACCAATGGGTTCTGAACATTGTGTCTCAGGGGTACAAATTCTCCTTCCACACCCTTCCAACCCCAAAAGGGTTCCCAGATCTGCCACCAAATCACTAGTCAGAGGCTCAAAAGCAAATCCATTCCCTGCTCTCCTTGGGGCAGTAGAACATGTTCCTGCAGAGCAGATAGGCCAAGGCGTCTACTCCAGAGTTTTCTGGTGCCCAGGAAAGAGGGCACCTGGTGCCCCATCCTCGATCTCTTAATTCTTAACACCTTCCTGGTGATCCCAAAATTCAAAGTGCTCACCCTCCAGCAGCTGCTACCCATGCTCTCCAAGGATGCTTGGCTAGCCTCCCTGGACCTAAAAGAGGCCTACCACCACATTCCTATCAGGGAGTCCTACAGAAAATATCTCCGCTTCAGGGCAGGATCTCAACACTTTCAGTTCTCTGCACTTCCCTTTGGCTTATCTACTGCTCCCAGAGTTTTCACAAAATGCCTTGCTCTGGCCACTGCCTTTTCCAGACAAAGAAATATTCAAATTTACCCCTACTTAGATGACTGCCTTATTCAGGCAGACAACCAGGAAAAGCTGCTCAAAGACCTGGCCTTTGTAAAGGGCCTACTAACCTCCTTAGGGTACATGATCAACAAAAAGAAATCCAAACAGGTACCCATCAAAAGGATGATCTTCCTGGAAGCAAGTCTGGACACAGCATCCCAGATAGCATGCCTTACACCAGAGAAACACATTTTCCTATCAGCTTACTTCTGGCAACTGGCCACCAGGCCCCAGCTTTCTGCAAGAAAACTCCTGCAAGCCCTGGGGTTCATGGCCTCTTGCATTCTCTTAATTCCATATGCCAGACTGCATATGAGGAAACTTCAATGCTACCTAAAGAGCCTTTGATGTCCACACTCTCAAGATCTGCAAACTCTCTGCCTATTATTCCTTGCCTGAGGAAGGAATTACTTTGGTGGGCAACAGCCTGCTCCCACAACAAGGGACTGCCCTTCTCCACACACCCCACCGCCCAGACCCTCACCACAGATGCATCAAACTATGCTTGGAGTGCACACCTGGAAGGCAGGTACATACAGGCCCAATGGAACCCCCAGCAACTCCCCTGCACATCAGTCAAAAAGAGATGATGACTGTGCAGCAGGCCTTGATAGCTTTCAAACCCCTTCTCTCTCTCTAGGGGTTCTCCTGATCAAAACAGACAACACCACTGTGATGTGGTACATCAGCAAGCAGGGAGGGACTCGCTCCTACCCACTGTGCAGGCTTTTCTCTCCCCAATGTCCCACACCTTCTACATTGTTCCACTATATTCTGCACTAGTCAAATCTATTACAGAGCACAACTTATCCTTCGGCATGTGTCTATGCAGATGAAAAAACTTGAAGAAACAGAGATGCATAACAAAAGGGATCTCTGGTTTCAAAAGCCATAACTACTTGGAGAGACTGGAGTGGTGCTAGCCCCCCTGTATTTACTGTTGTACATGCTCATGAGGGGAAACCTGTGCCTACCTAATTAGTGATCCATTTCTTTTCTACCTCTTTTCCTCAACAAATCAAACTCCTGAGATCTCTAATCCTGGCACTTGCTATAACCATCAAGGAAAAAAATAAAACTAGGTGGAGCCATTGGGTGATGGACAGAATCCCCCTCCATGTCAAGCAGTGTGGCTCCTTGTCATGGATGGTTGTCATTAGGTTTGATCCTGGACTTGCAGGTGCTGCCTTCCTTGGAAAGGGTGGAAGAGCCCGATGGTGGTGGTTGCAAAGGCTCACATGGTCTGTGGTCATACTTGCCTTGTATATCTTATGAAAAGAGATAGCAAAACTGGAGATGCTTGACTGCCCAGAAAAACGAGCCTTCCAAGAGGTTCCACCAAACAAAGAAAGTGACTCAGTTTTTTTGGTGTTGAAGACAGAACAGCATTGGGTCCATACTTATTTTTAATGGCCCAATTCAGTTCATGCCAAAGACTGCATTCCAGATGGTTTCAGTGCGGCCTTTTTTTCCTGCCTTGCAAAGAGAAACTGGATGTGTTCACTCCATATCCAAAATGTATAACTGTGCTTTAGGATTGCCAAGGAGATGGGGTTTGTGCACTTCCTGGTAGGGACCACTTGCTGTTAATTCAGAGTCATCCTTTGTGGTCTTGCCATAGCTCAAAGGGAATTCAACAAATGTGTATGTGGTGGGGGGTTGCCAGACAATTAAAGGAGCCAAAATTTTGCATATCTTGATGACTGGCTCCTAGCTGCCCCACCATGGAGAAACTGGCCATTGCCAAGGAGGCTATACTGAGCTTACAGTCCTTTGACTTTGTTGTAAACAGTCAGTAGTATTTCATGCAATATTTCCAGGACACCTTGTCTTGTCAGATGAGTCTTGCACAAGAAAAGATTTCTCAGTTACAGTACAATAGGTAGTCTGTCTCTTGGAGTCATCAAATGTAGCTCTTTGTAAGACTTTGCATAAGTGTTCTAGAAATCATGATAGCCACTGTTTGTGTTTTTCTGCATTCCTGTTTCCACAAACAGATCCTTCAGTGGACTATCTTAAGAACCGAATGGAACTAGTCCACTGATCCATTACCTGCTGTAATAAAAATCTCAAAAACATGCAAGTCAAACCTGTGGAGGTGGCTTCACACTCCCAGACTGTCTTTGAGGTGCCCTTTTTGTTTTCCATTTGGCCTTAGCAACAGTTACCACAGATGCATCTGCTTTGGTTGGGGGACATTGTCAAAGCAGAATGGTTGAAGATATGCGGTAGCAGGTGGAGGCCAAGTTGCTCATAAATGTATTGTAGATGGGAGCAGTTGTCTTGACCTTCCAGGCATTTCAAGAATCTCTCCTTGAGGTGATGTTGCCATGTGCAGACAACATGGAAGTCATATGGTACATTCTCAAGCAGGAAGGCCCACTTGTATCCTCTGCACTGGGAATCCATGAGAGAATGGACGTGGATATGTTTTCAAGTCACTTTCCTATAGCAACCCTATCTTTCAGAGTCCAGTTTTGTAGACGACAAGGTCAGTTTTTGGTCTGGACATGACAGTAGTGCTGATTTGCTTGCATTACTGAGGGAATCCTGGCTATGATCTCTTTGTATCCCCAACCAGCACCAAATGTAGCAGCTTTGTTTCCGTAATACTCCCACTAGGAAGGGATGCTGTGGTCCATAGGAGTCCCTCATGTTTTCTTTATGCATTCTGATAACTCTAATGTTCCTCTAGACTGTAATTCTATACAAGGTGGGGTGATGTTGATAACCATATTTTGGTCTCTGTAGACAAGTCTGTTGTGGCATCTTCTTATCTCTCATTTTTTTTTCTTATTTTTGCCCAATCCTGTCTGTTGATCTTCAGCCCCCTGATGAGCAGTTGGCTTCCCATTCTTTGTCTGTCACTGGATTGAGATTCAGTTAGGCATTATCGTTTAGACAGCCATCGTGGATGGTTCAGGATTTTTGCTGCTTATTGCAAAAAAAAAAAAATTTGTTTTGTTTGTTTATTTTTTTTACTGTTTTTCAGCTGTAACCTTGCATGCACTCGATAAGCACTTTGGAGGGTGGTGGAGTGGGTTGGGCACATAGAATGTCCCCTCACTTTCCATAGAGGTCATTCACTTCAAACAACACTGCCTGTCCTCACAGGGTTATGCGCAGTAACTACCCTCATTTCCATGAGGGAAAGTGCACTGACCTTGTGTGACAACAAGTGTGTGCAACTCTCCCCATCCTCTTCTATGGGAAAAGGCAAGCAGGCCATGCCCCTTCAATCCTCCCTCTCCCTGCCTGGCTGTTCCACTTATAAGGTGGTTAGTCAAACCTTATTTGTCTGGGTTTCAGTCAGGGCTGCATTCCTGTGCTTTACAGGGCCAGGCATGGGTCCCCATCCCTCAGAAAAGTGCATACATCTAAAGGCATCCAGGATCCTGCTATCACATCTGTTTTGCAAGCGTCACATGGACATGTATTCCCTACATTTGACCGCATGCTTTATTTAGTTCCATTGATGGCCAGAAGCACAACAGCAAGAAGCAAGAGTTATCCAGGTCATTGCTTCTACTAGAAAGATCTACAAGGCTAAATGGTTTCACTTTTCAGCTTCATCATCTGAAAATTTGGATCCCTTCGTTGCTTTCATGTCTACTGTTTTGGAGTACTTGGCATATATTTTTGACATGGGTTTGAGTTGTAGTTTTATTGAAATTCACCTTTTCAGTTAACTGTCATCCTTGGCTAGACAACTCCTCATTAGCATCCCTTAAAGTAAGAAGTTTTCTTAAAAGAACCTTTCAAATTAAGACTCTATTACAGGATTCCGTTTCACCTTCAGATTTGAATTATGATGTATATAAACTGATGCTACCTTTGCTTGAGGCTAGCCATGGGGCAGAGTTGAAATTTCTTTCCTAGAAGATATTTTTGTGGTGATTTGTATCAGCTAGTTGCATCTCAGAAATCCAGACTCTCTGTGTAGATCCTCCTTAGTGTTTCGTAAAGAGACAGTATCCGTGAAAGTAAGTCCTACTTGTATGTTTAAAGTAAACACCAAGTCCTTCTTAAGCCAAAGTACCAGTCTGCTTTTAGTTTATTTTTTAACACAAAAGAGCATGTCTTGCATACATTGGATGTTCATTCTGTTTGGATATAACCACATTTTTTGAAAGACTTCTCAGTTTGTCAGCCATGGTTTTTAAAGTGACTTTTATCTAGGTCACTATCACTGTACATAGAATTATGTTCTGGTAAGTATGACAGACCATTAAACTGGCAGTCTTGCAGCTCATTCTGCTAGAGAAATGGCCTCTTCTCGGGCCTTTTTTAAAAATTCTTCCCTGGAAGATATTTTTGTAGCTCCTAAATGTGCTTCTTTTTGTACTTTCACAAGACAGTAAAAGCTGGATGACATCTCTTGGCCCAGGGTTGCCTTCCGGGCTTCTGTGATGCATGTGATCCTCTTAAAATGCCAACTAGGAGGATGAGCTGGGGACTGTGTTCTGGATTTGAAGTTGCCGGACAAGGTCACCAAAGATATTAAAAAAAAAAAAAAAAAAAGCCGTGTAGTAGGTTAATGATTGATCTGAGTGATGTCTGCCCATCCTGTTCAACACATCCACTTTCCATATTACTGCCAAGAATTTTGGATGTGGGGGAGGATCTATTAGAGTTAGGTTAGGGGACATACTGTACTTGGCTGCACCTTTGTCATTTGTAGCAGCACTGTTTATCTTGAGACTAAGGAGAAGTTGGAGAAGAGTTGGAGGTCCAGGAAAATGTTGGCGCAGAGCAGACTTGAGTTTGTGGCTGAAGTCCCAGACTGAGAAAGACTGGATTCTATTGACACAGATCTAACATTACAGAACATACAAAACATTTATGTTTCTCAAATCTTCAAGTTCTTGGGATTGTGGTCACAAATGTTCATTGTTTCTCCACCAGAATTGATGTTCTCCTCCCACTCATCTCGTGTTTCTTCAGCAGTATCAGTCTAACTTTTCTTGTCTGTACTTGCCAAAAATGTAACTTTGTTGATGTAGGTGACAATTGCTTTATCTTCACTGACACTTGGAGGTTTCAAACAGTGAACTTACAACCAGTCCAAATCTCTTTAAAAGTAGAAAAAAACTGTCCACTTGTATTTCATCGTCTTTCATTTGCACTCTTACTGCTTCCACAAATCACTGCAATATCTGAATCACTTTGGAGTAACCATGCTGAATATGCACAGGTTGCCTAATCACTTGTATAGCCTTCTACTAGGTTGCCACATTTACCAGAGTATTTGCTCCTACTCATAACATGTAAAAAAACTCAACCAGTATCGATATAGGCTTTCCATGTTTAACATCTGTTGATGGTGTTTGCAGATGCTTCACCACTGCAGTCCTTTTCCAAAACCTGTTGCCATCTTGGTTTTCATGTAGCCCATCAAATCTGCCCTTTCCTAGATTTCCAGAACTTAACGTAATCTCTTATTTTGCCTCCATTCTAGTCGTTATTTCACCTGCAATTTTTTTTTGCCATGTTTGCTGCTTTTTTTTCACAAATCTTTAACAATGGCATTTAACAAGTCCCATGGCCATTTGCTGATAATTACAGAAAGGCATCCTTCAGTCTAAACCAGTCATTTCAGATATCCCATAAAGACTGTCTTATCAAGCTCCTCATTGCATTTCTTACTGTTCGTCTCCTCCAGATCATTTAAACTTGGCAGTTTTCTCAGATCTCTTATGTGTGATCACGAGGCAATATGGCTGCTCATTTCGAGCTGCACATCCTATTTTTTCCATCTTCATTTGGTAAAGATTAGTTGTGTATAATGTTACCATAGCCATAGATGTCCTTCTCTTTCTTGTTACAGTATTCTCACTGTGGGATCCTCCACCTCAGGCAACCCAAACGTCCGGCTCTTATGCAAAAGCTTGAGGGCCATAAACCATGGGCCTTAAATGTGACGTCTGCACACACTGAACTGACTGCCCAGTCGGACAACAGTCTAGGGAATGCAAGAATGATGCCATATAGACAGGGTAAATGTGGTAGAGGGTTGGGTGGGGGGGGAGGAATGCTGCAGCATGGAAGAGAAGGACATCTGTGGTTATGGTAAGATTTTACACAACTAATCTATGTCCTTCTATTCTAATGTTGCAGTATTCTCACTGTGGGAGACTGCCACAGCTCAGGATGAGGAAAAGGTGAAGGAAGAAGTTGCAGTTTCCAGGAAACCGTAGAGGATTGCCCTTGCAAATTCTGCCCTGGCTCTGGAGTAGTAGCCCAATTTATAATGTTTGGTAAAGGTATACACAGAGGATCATGTGGCTGCCTCTAGAATGGTGGCTGTACACAGGCCTTTGAAGAAGGCTCCTGAAGAGGCCACCGCTCTTGGAGAATGCACCTTAACATTGTAGGGTAGGTCTTTGCCATGGTAAGAGTAGCAAAAGGAAGTAGTTCTTTGTGTCCAGGAAGCTATAGTTTGGGTACGGCCTTTCTCAGGGCTCTGGGGTGGAAGGACACAGAGAGCTGATTGGACCTTCTAATGCTTTGGGCTTGTCCAGGTAGAATCTTAATTATCTGTGGACATCAAGAGAGTGGAGTACTCTCTCACTGTCATTTTGGGGAGAGGGGAAGAAGGTGGATAAATGAATAGACTGATTGAGTGACAGCTCATTGACCACTTTAGGCATGAAGGAGGGATTGATGCGAAGGGTCACTCTCTTTGTGGAAGATTGTGTAGGGTGGGGATGACATGAGTGCTTGTACTTCAAAGACCCTTCTGGCCGAAGTAAGGGCTACTAATAAGACAGTCTTCCAGGTGCACATCTGCAGAGAAGCAGAGCTTGCTGGTTCAAAGGGGCAAGAGTGAGTTTCTCCAGAATGTAGTTCAAGTCCCAATGGGGGTTATGTTTCCTTGGTGGTCTGACTTGAAGAACCCCTTTCAGGAATACTTTGACTTCCAACCAGGAAAGAAAAAATGGATCCATAGGTAAGCAGGTTGAAATGGCAGATAAGTGGACTTTCACTGAAGAGTATGAAAGTTCTGATTTTAGGAGCTCACACACATAGGCTAGGACTAGTGGAACAGCTGCTTGGAAGGGGACCCTTTGCCTTTTGTGGACACCAGTTGTGGAGAGCCTTTTCCATTTTGAAACGTAGGATCTCCTGGTAGTGGGTTTCCTAGCCTCCTGCAGGATGGATAACATGTCCTCTGAGTACCAGTGTCTGAAGGGGATCAGGAGTTTATCACCCACAGGGTTAAGCGGAGCATTTCTAGGTGTGGATGAATGAGAGAGATGCCTTCTGTTGTGTGACAGGTCCATCTTGTGAGACAACTTGTGGTGATTGCCCTTGGCAAGAGATAGAAGGGGAACCAATGCTGCCTTGGCCAGTAGGGAGTTGCCAGGAAGATTTGTGGCTTGTCCTTGGATTTTTAGAAGGACTTTCTGAATGAGTGGGAAGGGATGGAAGGCATAAAGGAATAGTCCCTTCCATGAAATTGAGAAGGCATCCACTCTCCAGGCTTCCATGGAAGGTTGGGCGCCGGGCTGGCAACTCGACACTGTAAAACTCCACTCCCAATCATGAGCGGACAGGTGATCCGCTGTGGTGACCCCTAACTGGGAAAAGCCAAAAGAAGAAGAAGAAGATCCACTCTCCAGGCTAGTGGGGAGGGGTCCCTGGAGCAGAATAGCTGCAACTGTCTGTTCTAGGGGGAGGCAAACAGATCCATCTGTGGTGTGCCCCACTGGTAGACAATATCTAAGAACACATCTCTGTGCAACATCCACTCATGATGCTGAGAGATTGATCTGCTAACCGTATCCGCCTGATGGTTGTGTTGTGATGGAATGTAGACTGCTTGCAGTGTGATATTCTACTGAGTGGCTAGCTCCCATGCCTGCATTAAACGCCTGCAGAGTAGGTAGGCCCTGGTCTCTCCCCCCCCCCCCCCGTTTGTTGATGTACCACATCGCAGTTGTATTGTCTGTGAAGATTTGGATGGGACCTGCCTGGATTAGAGGAAGGAAGGTCAGTAGGATTATGAGGAGAGCAGTCATTTCCCTTAAACTGATATGTTTTTTTCTGGAGGGAGGGCTCCCATTGACCCTGCACCTTGAGGCTGTTCATTGTGGCTCCCACCCTAGATCTGAAGCATCTGTGTGCATGCATTGAACTGGTTTGGTGGGTTGCAGAGGTAGGCCTGGATTCTGGTTTACTTTTTGGATCCACCACCTCAATTTTTTCTTCAGGCAGGGTAGGAAGGATACCTGAAAGTCCAGGGGGTGTTTGTGCTGTGACTAGACATTTTTCAGGTACCACTTGGAACTTCCTCATGTGCAGCCTGGCTAGGGGTAGCATAGGGAGTGTAGCTGCAATGAGACCTAGACGACAAAGGAACAAACTGCCTGGCCGAAATGTGGCTGACCAGGAGTAGCTCGTGGAAGTAGTTGACTAAGGGAGTAGACTTTGTCCTGAGGAAGGAAAGCCTTCATCAAGTCTGTTCTTGTCCTGCAGCCCAGGAAGGTTTTCTCTTGGGCTGGGGTGAGGAAGGATTTTGTCAGGTTGAGGGTGAACCCCAAGTTCTGAAGTAGGGACATAGTGAATAGTAAGTGGTTCCTGAGAATAATTTCCTCTTCTGCTAGAATGAGGAGGTTATCCAGGTAGGGTTAAATTTGTATACCTTTTGTTCTGCAGTAGGCTACTGCTGGGGCTAGACACTTTGTGAAGACCCTTGGATAAACCAAAGGGCAAGGCAGTAAACTGTAAGTGTGAAGACGGTCCAGCAAAATGCAAAAACTTTGTGGTTTGGATGAATGGGTATGTGCTGGTATGCCTCCTTTAGGTCCAAAGTGGCCATGTACCCCTTGGGTGGCAGTAGTGGAAGAAGGGTTTGTTGAAGGGGTAACATTCTGAATGAAGGGACCTTCAGAAAGGGGTTTAGTAAGGACAAATCCAGGATGGGGCTCCAAGGGCCATCCTTTTTTGGTACTAGAGTCTGGAATAGATCCTCCACTCTTCTTGGCATGAGTGGACACTTTCTGTGGTCCCTTGTGTGAGTAAATCTTGGATGATCTGGGAAATTAGATGTAGCTGTTTTTTGGGCGGGAAGGGGATGCCTTGTGGTAGGGGCTTTTCCTGCCAGGTCATAAAGTACCCTTTTTCCACTGTTGCTAATACCCAGTGATCTGAGGTGACTGTTTTTTCCAGATGGGTAGACAGTGAGAGAGGTGGGAGGAGAAAGGAAAGTGACTTAGGCAGTCACGTATTGTTATTGCTATCTGGAAAGGACTTCCTTGGGGGTAGGTTGAGGAGGGGCTGCCCTTGGGAAAGGTATCTTTCTAGGTCCCTTCCTGTGCCTAGGGCCGGAGCCCTCCTGACAAAGGTGGCCTTAGCTGGGTAATTTATGTAAAACTTGGGGATGGGTGAGACCAATAAATGTTTGAGGTCCTGAAGTTCTTTGCTTTTTTCCTGGAGGCTTTTAAACAATCCAGCAGACTGTTTGCCAAACAGGAATTTGTTGTCAAGTGATGCATCTAAGATTTTGCTTTTAAAGCCCTCATGAAGGGGCTGAAATCTGTGCCAGGAGTACCTGCGCAGCACAGAGGCTGAAGCTGCAGACCTAATATAAGCCTCAGCAGCAGCATCATAGCTGCACTTCATAGAGTGTCTCCCAACCTGTGATGCTAAAGACAGCTTAGATGCTACCTGAGATTTGTTAGGAGAGTTAGACATGGAGGAAAGCAAGTAAGTTACTTGAGAAACCAAGTCTAGGGCATATTTGACCGCATGGGTGTGATAATTGATTGCCTTGAAGGCCAGCATGGAAGATGTGTACATCTTTTTTTTTCCCAGTCTGTCCATGACCATGCTGTCCTTGTCTGCTGGCAGAAGGGAGGAGGAAGGTATTTGTCTGGATTGTTTATCTGGGGCCATTGCAATGACTGCAGGATCTTCCATAGGTGGCTTAATGAGATAATTCTGCTCATCAGGGACCTTGTAAAACCGGTCAGGTCTTTTGGGAGCTGGGGACTGTGATTTGGGGTTGTTGAAGGCTGATTCAGATGCATCCAGGTATGCTGGAGTCTGAGGGGGAATAACAGAGGGGGAGGGTGACTCTACCTGAAGTAGTTCAAAGTACCTCTTTTGAACCTCTGTCATTTTGTGTGGCATCCCACTTTAAAAACTCCCTCATTTTGGAAATTGTTTCCCCAAAAGAAATCTCTCTGGGGGGGGGTCTCCTTCCAAGGAGTCCTCATCTGGGGAGTAGTGGTCCACAGGGGAGACTAGCTGGGATGTTTAAGTCAGTGATTCATCTGAGGAAGAAGAGGAGTCTTCCTCCTGAGTTTGTGTGTGTGTGTGGGGGGGGGGAATGGAATAAGCTGGAACAGGCAAGGTAGCAGCAATAGAGGCTGTGGGCCTAAGAGCCATAAAGGCCTGAACCAGGACTGTGAAAATGTTTGCCAGTCTGGTTGATCTTCAGTAGGAGTAGTGTTAAAGAAAATACAAAGATCAATTCACGTAAGGTTCAGCAAGGCATCCTTTATTACTTGCAGCAAGGAGACAAAGCATGTAGGTACAAGGTTTGTCTGATTTTCAATAGCTCAGCCTGCTGCTTTTATACAGTTCTTTGCACGTGCTTATCAGGTAGTTGCTGACCTACAAACATTTCTCAAAATTCAGTTTGACAACTGGGCTTAACCTGTCAAACCCAGTTTCTGAGTAATGGTCCTTTAACTGTCTCTTCTTGACGCAACATTTATCTGTTGCTAGTGTGAGGCCCCTATATCAACATTCCATAGCAAGAACAACAGACTTTCAGGCGTCAGCAGCTTTTACAGAGACCACCAGTATTTACACATTTTACATAGAATAAATGTATTAACTCTTAACCCTTTAGGTGCAGAATTGTGCACTATACAATTTGTACATTTCTCTAAAATTTCCCCCCTTTTAATACTTTATTCTTATTGTTTAATGAGTCTAAAACATGTCTATTTTATATCTTGACCATTTCCATCCAGGACCTTGCAGTCAGAGAGTCATTCAGCTTAGGCTCAAGAAAACAATTCCTCCGCTTCCAATTTTAGTAGTTCTTCATATTCAGTACTTTGTTGGCAAGAGGTTTTTGTGACTGAGGCATCGATAGTGCTTTTTACCAGTCCACGCATGCAGGGGACGCAACAGCATCCACAAAACATCAATATCGTTGCTCCAATGCAAATGGCGATCAACAGATTCATCAGGACACTGCCCCCATCCCCAAAACCATCTCTGGAAAAAGTCTGTTAAAGGATTTTGACCTGGCTTGGTCAAGGCAGATACTTGCTGAATCACTTCGAGATGACCATTTATTTCGTGTTCGTTGTCTGGAATGAACGAACAGCATTCTTCCTGGATTAAAGCGCAAGTACCTCCCTTCGCCGCCAGGGTGAAATCGAGAGCCATACGATTTTGAAGCACTACTGCTCTCATAGCTGTCAGTTCATCTGTCACCAATTCTAGGGCAGAGAAGGTTGCGTTGCTCAATGTTTCAAGCAGCTTGGACAGCTTTCTCAGTTTCCAAATCGATTTTACTGCTCCGTACTGAGGTATTATGCCGGCCCAAGATATGACGTCGTCACCAAGATCCATGTGCGCCAGTCCTTTGTCACTGACGTGAGCCAGGTCATGGTGATATATTCATGATGCATCGATCTGGCCGACTGGATTAGTAGGCTTTTTTACCTCTCGAACATTTTGGATCTTCCCTTTAGGTAAAGCCGTCGTATGTCTGATAGCTGGGACTAAGTAACCCAGGAAGCAGCTGCCAGACCAGTTTCCCGGTAGCCATTTGTATGCTTTTCTTCCGCACACAAAATAACAATCTTTAACGGTGATGTTGATAAACTCGAAGCGATCCCCAAAGTCCTGCAGTCCTCAGAACATTTTCCAATAGACCGTTTCCATTTCTTGGGCAAAGTTAGCTATAGAGTTTTTAACAAGTTTTCTTATAGATGAGAAATTTGCCACACAACCCGAATTGCTTGCAGTGCAGTTATAAACCACTGCTTTGTTACAATGGCTCCACCCTACCCTAGTTTTACCAAGTTTTTGAAAACACACAGTTCCGTTTTGATGGAGGGACAGCTGTAAGGCGACTGCATTTGCAGACGTGATATTAGCCATGTTGTTCAACAAGCTTGTCCATGTCTCTGTAACATTTAGTGGAGATGCCATTAAAGGTAATCCTCCATGTGCAGTTGGTATAGCTGCACAGATCCAACAATTTGAAACATTAAGGGTATCTGCATATGCGTACTTGATAGCCTGATATGTGTTGAAGGCAGGATGCCATGCTGCACGCTTGCTAGGTTCAGTAAATGTGGCGGAGAAGAGAAATGGCCATAGCAGAAAAACAATGACCACAATAACAGTCAATAAGATTACCACACAATATTTTTGTGGAGAAGGTTGTCGTTCCAGTACTCTGTCTTCTCCGGTTCTCCCAAAAAGATGGACTTCAGTTGTCTTCTCTGGTGCAATCAGTTTTACTTTGGGATTTTCTTGATCTTATTCTCTTCCCTATAGGACCTTAGCACTGATGATTGCTTCACTGGGTTTGAGACGGATCAGTTCCTATTGATCTGACCCCCCCCTCCCTTTGTAACCAGACTTTTGTGCTTAGGGTCCCGGTGGAGAGGTAAGATCTTTACCCAATTCTAATTTCTTCACTAACTTGCAGTGTGTCAGGTGGATCCACGAAGCTCGTTCTGCAATCTTGACTGCAGTTGGTGTCGACAGAAGCACCTGGTAGGGACCTTCCCACTTCGGTGATGCCCAATTCTTCCTCTTTACGATTTTGATCCACACCTAGTCTCCTGGCGTCACTGTTACTTCTGGCGTCTTAGTCTGCTCTGAACATGAAACAGAATTAGACTGCAACAGATGTTTAGAATTTAACAGTTTCTTCATATATTCAGCTAATGTAAGATCAGCTTCCTGGTCTGAAGGCATGAGAGGTATCCACTGGAGTGTACAATACGCCCTCCCATACAGTTTCTCATATGGGGTCAGTCCTTTTGTTGAGGGAACTGTTCTCATGTTCAACAGTGCCAGGGGTAAACAGTTTAGCCAGGTTTTCCCAGTTTCAGCCATTAGTTTCCTCAGTTTACTTTTAAGTATACCATTATGTCTTTCGACCAACCCTGCAGACTGAGGATGATAAGCACAGTGATTTTTTAGAGAAATACCAAAAAACTTACTTAGCTGTTGCATAGTTTGGTTTACAAAGTGTGTTACGTTGTCACTATATAATTCTCTCCGGAATGCCAAACCTAGGGATAATTTCTTTCATAAGAACCTTTGCTACTGTAGCTGCATCCGGGTTCCTGGTTGGAAAAGCTTTCACCCACCTCGAGAACGTATCTATAATGACAAGGCAGTACTTCTTGTTTTCACATTTATTTAACTCTATAAAATCCATGCAAATGGTGTGAAACGGGTATGGAGGTGTGGGGAAACTCCCTTGACTGGGCCGTACTGCTCCTTGTGCATGATATTGATTGCAAATCTGACATGCTAAACAAAATTTTTGAGTAGTTTGAAAATCCTTATGCAGTGAACACCTGGATGTTATGTAGTCCTATCTCGCTCACATTCTTACCCGTGGGTTCGGCTCCGACTCAGCCAACTTTTCTAGCTCAAAGTCTTTTATTGGCTGGGCTAAGCAGGTATCCCATGGTGCACTGCTCCATATCCCCAGATCTCGTTTGCCGCTCGTGTAGCTCGGACATGGTCTCGCTCTTGTCTGTGGCTAAGCACCTTTTTTCGTATCTTGACAAAAATTTTGTTCATAAGCAATTTTATAGCTATTGTCTTTAGTGTTTAGACTTTTGGTAGTGTGCTTGTGTTGTGATATCCCGCTAACTGTTCCCTCGGGCTAGGCCCGTTTCAGTTAGAGGACCTAGTCCTTTTGTCCTGTCTGTTAGCGCCAAACCGTTTTAAGTTAGAGGTTTGGTTTCTGTTCCCTTAATTGGTGGTCATTAACCATTTTAGTTAGAGGTTTTTGGCATAGTTTGTCCTGGTGTGTGTCTCTAGTGTGCGTATACTGTTACTCTTCATAACTGGTTCCCGCATTTTTTGTGCTGTTGAGTGTTCTTGTCAGACTGTTTCTTGGGTTGCGTGGTTGGTGTTTTGTTGTGAAATATGTCCAAAGATTTTAAGGAGCACAAACCTTCGGGTTTCAAAAAGTGCTCAAAATGCGGGTACAAAATGTCCATCACCGATGGGCATTCTATTTGTGTTTATTGCCTGGGAGCCATTTATCTGCAGGAGTCCTGCAGTTTCTGCCATGCGTTTAGTCCCAGAGTGCTCCAAGAGAGAAAGAATAAGCTGATCTTAAAGGGACTCTTAAAACCCCCTTTTGAAGAGGCCTTGGATTCTTCTCCCAGTGCTAAGTCTAAGTCATCCAAGTCAAAAAAGAGATCTCTGGCTCAGTCAGCTTCCTCGGAGCCTCCGGAGAAAGTCATAAAAATTGCATCGACGACCTCAGCTCCACTGTCCTCGGGGCCGATGGAGGTGTCTGTGTTGATGCAACCGGTGTCGGCTCCAATTATATTGGAACCTCTTCAGAGCCGTTCGCCCAATCTCAGACCAGTTTCTCCTGAGAGGAGATCTCGATCTCCCTCCATGTCCTCCAAATCCTCCAGGACCCTTTCGGATGTGGATGTTGATAGGGTGGTCCAGAGGCTCCTCCAGTCGCCGGTTTTGGCAAAATTGTTTTCGGCTCCAGCCCAGTCGGCTCCGGAGCCCGTCCCGACCCCTTCTTCGATCATTCATTCCTCCTCCGAGCGCATCTCTGTCTTCGGAGCTGGAGTGTTCCATGCCGTGTGATGTTCATGGGCCAGCTCCGATGACCCCTCCGGCCCCATTGGTACCGACATCGGCTCCGACCCCATCAGCTCCGTCCTCGGGGTTCTGGACTCTGGAATCTTCATTCTGGCCCGAGTGGGACATTTCGGGACACATTTCGGTTTAGAGTCTCCCTCTCGGTGCCTCGGCTTGGGGAACTCCGACTCCCATCGTGATCTCGGAGGCTGGCCGGGACTCGGGGGTGGGGGGGCTGCCTTCGAGGCCATGCGGACTGCGCTGGCCAGATCGTCTGCTACATCAGGTGGGTCTGTCATTCTGTCCCCCACCACTCCGGTGAGAGCCTCTAATCGCCACCTATCCATGGAAAGCAGAACACCAAGGCTTAGGGATACCCCCACGAGTTGTCCCCAACTTTCTGAGGGCCCTTCAGAGTTCGTGCCTGAGGAGCCCCATAGAAAGAAAAAACACTTCTGGATCACAAAGTATCCAAATCGAAGTTCCAACGACAAACAAAACAAATGAAGCAGCAAAAACTGGCTTGAAAATTTTTTTTCTTTACTGGATTCTGGTACCTCGGCCTTCGCCTTCACATGGAATAACACTGTTTTACATAAACCAGTATAAATACACACCTTACTTAGTCAATCACATCAATTAAACAATCAATCAATTACATATATTATATTTTAAAGAAATACATACAAAATACAATAAATAATATTTTTATAATAATAATTATGCTTCTAAATTCATACCATTAGGAAATAGAGTACCATAATTAATAATAAATTTAGATTCCATATTAAATAAATTAGTTTGATAATTTTTATTATTTTCCCCTATTCCCCAAGGTCTTGCCAAAATACTAAATACAAAACCAGTTTGTTCTCCGTTATGAAATTGGTGAAAATGGCTTGCAACTGGACTATCAAGTCTATTGTTCCTAATATCTCCCAGATGTTCCAAAATTCTTAATTTAACCCTAAGCTTCGTTTGTCCTATATACCATTTTCGTTCTATACAACTGCAACCAATAATATATACCACCCCAAATGAATTACAATCAAAATGATCTAATGCATGGTATTTAACCCCATTTATTTCATGATCATCTAAATTAATAATTTTTTCACAAACCTTACATTTATTGCAAGCAAAAGAACCTGCATCCCTTGCTCTATCCTTTTTGCCCTTACTCCTAACCAATTCCTTAAGATTTTTACATCTTCTGTAAGAAAAAATAATATTTTTTGGAATTATATTTTTCAAAAATTCATCACTAGTTATTAATGGCCACATGTTCAACACAATTTTCTTCAGAATAGAAGAGAAAGGAGAGAATTTATCTACAAAAAATATATTTTATCCATCCCCATAGTATTCTTTTTCCTGGAATGAAAAAATTCGTTCCCAATTCTCCTATTATTCCTGTTTGCAGCCCCCTGTTTACTCAAATTTAACATTCCTTCCATTTTGATCCTATGTGAATAGACGTTATTCCTTGAATAACCTCTATCCATTAATTTCTTACAAATGATGTCAAACTCCCCTTGAATGTTAATATTTTCTGATGTATTCATAGCAATTCGTCTAAATTCACCTAAGGGCAATGACTCAAGTAAACAATTGCTATGCATACTGGATGCATGCAAGAAATTGTTTACTGCCGTTTTTTTGTGAAAAGGTTTATGTTCTATCATCCCCTTCAAACCAATATAAAAATGCACATCCAAAAAATCCATGTTTTTGACATTTACCTGATGAGTAAAGTCTAATCCACATGGGTTTGATTTTAAACTGGTGATGAACTCATCAAAATCCGTGGGGTTGCCTCTCCATAAAAACAAGAGGTCATCAATAAACCTCTTATAAATCAAAACATTGTTCCGAAAATTTTTTTTAGTATAAATAAATAAATTTTCAAAATGCCCCATGAACAAGACAGCATATGATGGTGCAAAGCTAGCACCCATGGCCGTTCCCTCTTTTTGTAAGAAATATTTTTTGTTAAATTCAAAAACATTATGAGTAAGACAAAATTCCACCAATGAAATAATAAAGTGAGTTTTAGGTCCTTCTCCCATGAATGTGTGAATAGCTTCCAAGCCCCATTGTGTAGAAATAGATGTATACAATGAGACTACGTCAACACTGGCCCAATAGTAATTTTCCTGCCAAATCTTTCCTTTGAAACTGTCACACACCTCCTTTGTATTCTTTACATGTGATGGAATTCTCAACAAATATTCCTTTAGTACAGAGTCCAAAAAGATGCCAACATTTTGTAAAAAAGCCCCTTTTCCTGAAACTATTGGACGTCTAGGAGGATTTGCCAAATCCTTGTGTAGTTTTGGCAAAATAAAAAACCTGGCATCATTTGGATTTTTAATAAATAATTTCCTGACATCACCATGGGAGAAGAAACCAAGCCTTTCACCTTTTTCTAATAATTCCAATAATTTGTCATTAAACTCAGCAATAGGATTTGTAGATAAAGGAATATATGTCCTGTTATCTGAAAGTAACTCAAGGGCTATGGAATTATATCTATTCCTATCAAATATAACCCAATTGCCACCTTTGTCTGATTCCAAAAATACATATTTATCACTCATTTTTCTTAACTCACATAAAGCCTGCCACTCATCCTTACATAAATTGTAACTTTTCACATGTTGTTTGAACAAAAAATATTCCTCGGTAACCTGTTTGTTTAAAACTTTCTCAAAAAAATTAATACAAGGATTGTTCTTAACAGGACTGAATTCACTGACATAAGGGACCTTTGGAATATTAAGTTTACCATATCCTGTATTGTATTCAAATACCCTACTAGTTTTGTCAACACTATTAACATTCCCAACATTTTCATGAATGTCAATCATTTCATTTTCATAAATGGAAATATCCATAAGTGAACTATCCAAAATTGAATCATTTTCAACATCATAATCATCATGAACATTTTCATTTAAACAGATATTTGTTTTTTCCCTGTGGAAGTAAACCTTTAAATATAATTTTCTACAAAAGGCTTTAACCTCCAAAAGAATCTCCGCTAGCGAAGGAATGTATGTAGGTATGAATTTCGTGCCCTTATGTAAAACATTAGTCATATTTTCAGTTAATAAACAATCAGAAAGATTAATTATGTTTAAACGGTCATGGCAAAAAATGGTACTATCTACGTTATAAGAGTCACAAGAAACAAACGGAGAACTTGGTCTCAAAAACACAGACCTTCTTATAGGTAGTCCATTAGTATCTCTTGTTCCCTCTCGGCTGGAAACGCCGATTCCGACCTTTTCTTTGTGTGGACCCCTCACTGGAAGAAGCACCTGAATTTACAGTCTCATTCGAAATTTCATCCGTGCTGATATTTTCAAATGAAACACTTTTCTTGGCTGAACTTGCTTCTAAAGAGGAAGTGGACGTGTCCCTGGTATTCCTCGTATTTCGTGCTCTGGATCTGTTGTCGCTCCAAGGGACGCTCGCTCTGCCCCGCCCCCTCTTAGGGTTATACTGCCATGAAAAAATCTTGCCAGTACTATAGTCGTTTTGGTCTCTGGCAAACTTCTTTCTTTTGCGCAAAACAACTTGTTGCTCAATTTTGGATACCTTTAGTTTGATATCCACAATGTTTTGCTCACAATCTGAATCGGTATGTTTGGTAAAAAGCTCGCCCTGCATTTTAATGATCTCAGAGTGTATTTTGTCAAGCGCTCTTTCATTGCGCTTGACCAAAATTTTTAGCCAGCCCAGAGTACATTTTAAAGAGACATCCTTCCACTCTTCCAGCAAATCTGTATCCTCATCCGAAAATTCATATGCCGGTAAACGGTCCACCCTGAGACCTCTGGGAGTAATATTAGACTCAATATACCTCTCAAGCAGCCTAATATCATAAAATATAGTCGCTTCTTTTATCATTAATTTCTCCAACTCCTCAAAACGAATAGATATCTCATTTGAGTGTTGAAACCACGGATCAGAGGAAGCCAACTTACTCTCCCTGTCCTTCCAAACTGATGAGAAATCCAAACTGGTTGTAGTTCTATGCACTGTCCAGGTGCTCTAGCTGCTCCATTAACACTCATACTGAATCAAGAAAAAACACTTCTGGATCACAAAGTATCCAATATAAATACAAAACTGGCTTGAACAATACAGGATTTTTAACCTCTTCACAAAATAACACATTTTACAGTAACCAATATAAATACACACCTTTAGTCAAATCACATCAATTAAACAATCAATCAATTACATATATTATATTTTAAAGAAATACATACAAAATACAATAAATAATATTTTTATAATAATAATTATGCTTCTAAATTCATACCATTAGGAAATAGAGTACCATAATTAATAATAAATTTAGATTCCATATTCAATAAATTAGTTTGAAAATTTTTATTATTTTCCCCTATTCCCCAAGGTCTTGCCAAAATACTAAATACAAAACCAGTTTGTTCCCCGTTATGAAATTGGTGAAAATGGCTTGCAACTGGACTATCAAGTCTATTGAACAATTATTATAAAAATATTATTTATTGTATTTTGTATGTATTTCTTTAAAATATATATGTAATTGATTGATTGTTTAATTGATGTGATTGACTAAGTAAGGTGTGTATTTATACTGGTTTATGTAAAACAGTGTTATTCCATGTGAAGGCGAAGGCCGAGGTACCAGAATCCAGTAAAGAAAAAAATTTTCAAGCCAGTTTTTGCTGCTTCATTTGTTTTGTTTGTCGTTGGAGCCCCATAGAAAGAAAAGGTGCAAGAGGAAGCACATAGACTCCCAGGATGATTCCCTCACCTCTGATACTGACCTCGAGGAATCAGAGGGGTCCCCCAAGTCATCCTCTAATGATATTTCCTTCTACGATATCCTGGAGATATTGAAGCAAAGAGGTGAGAGGCCATCCAAAGCCCCTTCCGAGGAGGAGTCCGTATTCCTTAAGGCCTCTGATGCTCAGCCCTCCGCCTCCTGCGTGTCCCCACCCTTCGATGAGCTCCTAGATTTGATCTGTCGAAGGGTGTGGGAAAACCCTGATTCTGTGGAGCCCGTACCCAGGCATCCCAACAAGTTTCTTTCTGCTCCCCAGGGTAAGGAGTTCCTGTCCAAAGGATTCCCTGTAGATGCCATGGTGGTGGCGGCGGCCACTCAGAAGGAAGTAGCAGAGACCTCTTCCTCCGTCCATCCTCCTAACAAGGAGTCTAGGACCATGGACCGGTACGGGAAGCATACCCTCATCAGCAGCTTTACCTTACGGTCGCTGAACTATCTGTCTCACTTCTCTCGGCTCCAGAGAGATATCCTCAAGGAGTCAGGAGATACACTTGTGGGTAACGTCCATGAGGTGGTGGCTCAGATGGTTAACGCACAGGTGTCTACCCTCAATTCCATTGTCAACTCCTCCATGCGGCTTATTTCGTATGCAGCCGAGGGAGCGAGTAGGGCAGCAAGCTCAGGAGTCGCCCTTAGAAGGCAAGCCTGGCTGCGCCTTTGTCACTTCGCGGAGGCCTTCAAGTCTTCCTTCACTGACGCCCCCTTTGATGGTGGTTCTTTGTTCGGAACCAAGGTGCGAGCAAGAGGGAAAGACCCTGTCTGCCGTAGGGGTCTGTTTTTCCCTTCCTTCTAGGCCTTACCCCAAGGCCCAGTGGGGCGGGAAGATGTAGTTCAGGAAATCACAGAGGTTTTTTTCCTGCCGCACAGGGTGAGTCTCCCTCCAGAGGCAGAGGGGGAGTTTATTCAGGGAGATGCCACCCTAGAGGGAGAGGGGGCCCCCGCAATTCGGGAGACAGCGATTCCTTTCGCGGCTCTCCATACTCTCGTTCCTGAGGGAATGCCCGGTTGTGCTTTTCCGGAGCCAGTCGGGGTCGAATTTCGTTATATCCGGAAACCTGGGGAAGCATCACCCAGGACCGATGTGTATTACGAATAATTTCTGGAGGTTATCTCATTCCGCTTACATCAGAACCCCCTTCAATCAGGAAAATCCCAGACGTTCCACCCAGTCAAAGGGATCAAGAGGCCTCAGAGGTTTCAAAGCTGCTAGGAAAAGGAGCCATCCAGCATGTCCCCTCAGACCAAATCTGATTAGGGACTTACTCAAGATTCTTTTTGGTGCCGAAAAGAACAGGGGACCTGAGACCCATATTAGATCTCATCCGACTGAACAACTATGTACAGAAGTCCAAGTTCCGTATGGTCACACTACAATCGCTTCTCCCATTGTTGGGAGAAGAGATATGGATGTGCTCCATCGACCTCAAGGATGCTTACTACCATGTCAAAGTGGGCAGGACATCCAGGATTCACCTACGCTTCCGGCTGGGAGCCAGTCATTTCCAGTTTCGAGTCCTGCCCTTTGGTCTCACCACAGCCCCCCAGGGTGTTCACCAGGTTTGTGGCGGTGGTGACTGCTCACTTGAGACGTCAGGGATTCCAAGTGTTTCTGTATCTGGAGGACTGGCTCCTTACCGCCCCCACCAGGCATCAACTAGTCCAGACCAGGGACGCTACCATCACTCTGTCAACAGTTGGGCATAACACTAAATTGGGAAAAATCTGCTTTGTTGCCCTCACAGCGTGTCACCTTTATAGGCACAGAATTAGACACCATTCAAATGCGAGCATTTTTACCGCAGGAGAGGGTCAGAGTCTTACAACAACAGATACACATCCTGATGCCCCTGAGGAAAGCGAAGGCGAGATGGGTTCTCCAACTCCTGGGGACCATGGCAGCAACAATTATGTTGGTCCCTCTAGCAAGGTTACACATGAGACTTCTTCAATGGCTCCTCTTTGTTCAGTGGTCTCCAAAAATTTCCACTTTCTCACCCCATTTTGCTCACGGACAGATGCAAACAGGATCTCAGTTGGTGGCTTTGCACCAACAATTTGGACGTGGGAAGGCCCTTCGTTCCACCCATCCCGGTTGCCATCATGACCACAGACGCCTCCCAGATGGGGTGGGGGGCATTATATTGGCAGGACAGTCCAAGGCACGTGGCAAGATCACGAGATACATCTGCATATCAACGTCCTAGAGATGAGAGCAGTGCTACTTGCGTTGCAGGCACTTCAGAGCTTTCTGCCTCTAGGGACGATTGCAATACACTCGGACAACATGTCAGTAGTGTGGTAGTGTGCAGAGAGGCCATGCGAGTGTGGCAGTGGGCAGTAACTTCCCAAAGGTTTCTGGTGGCAATGCACATTCCGGGGAAGTCCATCGTGATTGCGGACAGGCTAAGCAGAGCTATTCTGATGCCTTACGAGTGGTCCCTGAATTGTCTGGTTGCAGAACAAATCTTCAGCAGATGGGGTCAGCCTTGCTGCAACCTTTTCGCCAGCCCCCCTCAATGCCAAATGCAACAGGTACTTAACACTGATCCCCCCCCACAGGGGGAGTCACCCAGGGATGCTCTAGTTCACGATTGGCCCTCTGGTCTGCTTTATGCTTTCCCTCAGTTTCCCTTGCTGTCAAAGGTGATTCAGAAAGCACAATCCTTGGGAAGCAGAATGATTCTGATTGCTTCACACTGGCCTCAAGTCTGGTTCCCCTTTCTTCAACCATGCATTGTGGACACTCCTTGGATTCTGGACCCTCAACCAGATTTACTGACACACATGTCGGGACAGTTCCACCCCTCTCTGATGACCCTCCAGTTGACAGCATGGCTACTCCACTTCCTTCGTTAGTTAGGCTTCATAATTTTTCACCGGCAGTGGTTCGCATTTTATCTTCCTCTCATAAGCCATCTACTCGGAAGATTTATTCTAGCAAATGGAAGAGGTTTTCTATTTGGGCGCATACCCAAGGTATTGATCCTTACACAGCTCCAATTGCTTCAGTCTTGAGTTTTTGTCTATGCTTTTCCATCAGGGTTCCGCATCAGCTACCATCAAAGTTCAATTGGCAGCGATCTCTAATTTTCATGTTGCTAATGAGCCTAGTCTCATGGCTGATAGACTCTGCAAGGCTTTCCTGAAGGGTACTCTGTTACTCTGTCCCCTGGTCTCCAAGCCTATTATACCCTGGGATCTCAATTTCGTTCTACAAGCCCTTACTTCACCACCTTTCGAACCTGCAGCTACCTGGAAAACAGTCTTCTTAACAGCAATCACTTCAGCAAGCCGAGTGTCAGAAATTAAAGCCCTTTCTATCAAACCTCCATACTTAATCTTTCATAAGGACAGGGTTTCTCTTAGACCAAACCCTTCTTTCCTTCCTAAAGTGGCTTCAATGTCTAATCTTAATCAATCCATTGAGTTGCCTGTATTCTTTCCTCATTTTTCAAACAAGGCAGAATTTAAATTTCATCAATTGGATGTACACAGACAGTTACGTTTCTATCTGCACTGAACAAAAGCTATCCAGAAGTCTGATCAACTGTTTGTCTCCTTTTCGGAAAAGAAAATTGGGTCCCCGGTCTCTAAGCTCACCATTTCCAGATGGATTTCTAGTTGCATTTCTTTTGCTTACCATGCAGGAGGAAAAGATCAGTCATTTCCGGTCAAGGCTCACTGTACTCTGTCTGTTTCTACATCTACAGCCTATCAGGCCAGGTTGTCAATGGATGATATATGTGCTGCAGCTACTTGGGCTTCTCACACATTTGTTTCTCATTACAAATTGGACGTGGTTTCTAGGGGCAGGTCGTCCTTTGGTTCCACAGTACTCAGGAGTATTTTCCTTTGAGCCACCCAGGATGTAGGTGCTAGGGACGCTGTCCCACGAGTAAGAATGTGAGCGAGATAGGACTACATAACATCAAGAAGTTATGTACTCACCATAACGTTCGATATATGTAGTCCATCTCACCTCACATTCTTACTTACCCTCCCACCTTCCCCCTTCCTGGAGGATCTGGAGGTTAGGTTTCTATCTACAGAGTCTCCTTTACTTTAGCTTATTCTTTTTATCTGGATGTGGTGTATGCATGGGGTATGAATGAGTTTTGCAGCAAACTAGATCTGGGGATATGGATCAGTGCACCATGGGATACCTGCTTAGCCCAGCCAATAGAAGACTTAGAGCTAGAAAAGTTGGCCGAGTCGGGGCCGAACCCAGAGGTAAGAATGTGAGGCGAGATGGACTACATACATCGAACGTTATGGTGAGTACATAACTTCTTGTTCACTATCTGTACCATTCCCCCTGTTGAGACAAGGCACTGCCCATGGCTCAATAATGCTGCATAACGAAAAAGATTAGAGGGTAATATTGATTTCCCTTCTTTTGAAATGTACAAACTGTCTCTGAAGACGGCCCCCTGCTTTAACCAACGCCTTTTTTTCTACCTGTGTGGTCAATGATTGCATTGTTTGTAGCATGTCCAAATTTAGACTTTCAGAGGGTTCTAAATCTTCTACAAGGTGTAAACAAGCTTCTGCGGCTGCTTGCTTTGCAGCCGCGTCAGCTCTTGCATTACCTTTTGAAGTAGCATCCTGCTGTTTTGTGTGAGCTGCACATTTGCAGATAGCCAAACACTGAGGCAATTGAATGGCTTTTAAAAGCTCTAATATGAGCTGTGCATGATTTATAGGTTTACCAGTTGATGTAATCATACCTCGGTTTTTCCATTGCTGTGCAAACACATGCACCGTGGAAAAAGCATATTGACTGTCAGTAAAAACATTTGCACGCTTACCTTTAGCTAAAATACATGCATGAGTGAGTGCAATCAATTCTGCTGCCTGTGCGGACAAATGTCGTGGTAAGGGTTTTGCCTCGATAACCTCTGTGTCGGATATTACAGCATAGCCCACTAGGTTCTGTCCTGCTGGGTTCTTTTTGCATGAGCCATCTACATAATATGTTAGATCAACATCTGTCAAAGGTATATCTGTGAAGTCTTTTCTACGTAATGTCGTCTGCTCGATCTCCTGCAGGCAGTGATGTGGAGTACCATCTACAGGGGTAGGGAGCAGAGTTGATGGATTCAGGGTTGTGCATCATTCGATTGTCATGTGAGGCTGGCTCAGCAAAACAGTCATGAAGGAGAGATGTCTAGCCGGGGAAAGATATGCTACCTTTTCTTGTAACAAAATAATTGCTACTGCATGAGGGACCCTAAGGGTGAGTGGATGAAACAAAACCACTGAGGCAGAAGCCTGCACTGCCATAGCAGCTGCAACAACCACTTGAACACAATGGGGTAAGGACCGTGCCACCGGATCTAACTGTGATGAACAGTAAGCAATGGGACGTTGCTTATCCTCATGTTGTTGCATCAGGACTGATGTCATGTAGCTGTGCTTACAGTCTACGGTTTGAAAAAAGCGCTTGTGATAATTTGGTAACTCCAGGACAAAAGAGGACGCTATTAACTGTTTCAAGTTACAAAAGGCTAAATCCGCCTCCGATGTCCAAATCACCGGGTCCTGTGCTGCCATAGGCTTTTTGTATATGAGGTCAGACAAGGGTGCCACTTCCAAAGCATAATTTGGAATTCAACTTCGACAGAAGTTAGTCGTACCCAAAAAGGACATCATTTCCTTTTTGGTAATGGGTTTTGGAGCCTGCAAAATAGCAATTTTTCTATCCTCATCCAAGGTTCTACCTCCATCAAATATTATATAGCCCAAATATCGGACCTGTTTTTCCAAAGCTGCAATTTTTCCTTGTTCACCTAGTGTCCCTCAGCAGCTAAAAACTGTAGCAATGCTAGCGTGTCTTCTCGGCAAGCTTGTAAAGTGGGAGCTGCTAATAAAATATCATCTACATAAAGCAGGATTTAACTATTTTTCGGTGGGCTAAATCTTGACATCTCTTGTGAGAATATCATGGGGCTCTCACAATAAACCTGTGGTAGTCGAGTGTATGTGTATCTTTTACCCTGATACGTAAATGCAAACCAGAATTTACTGTCCGGATGTATCGGAATTGAGAAGACTGCATTACTAATATCAACTACAGAAAAATATTTCTGATGGGGTTCCAACACATTTAAGAGTGTATGTGGATCAGGTACCGTAGGTGCCCTAGGTGTTACTGCCTCATTTACAGCCTGCAGGTCTTGAACCATGCGCCACTCTCCATTTGCTTTAACTGGGAACAAAGGTGCGTTACATGGTGAATCAGGAGATTCAATTAACACACCACCTTTGAGGAGTGCAACTATAATGGGCTTTATCCCTGCCTATGCATCTTTTCTCAGTGGGTATTGATGTTTTTGAGGTTTAAATGTTGATTTTGGAGTAATCACCACTGGTCCTGCCGTGCGAATAAGGCCTACATCTGATTTCCCTGTGGGCCACAGTTTGTCTGGAATACCTTTCAGAGCATTCTCTTCCTCCTTTAACAGCAGTATGTGTCAAGTAGTTTTACGAAAATGCAGGTTTACTGCTGGCTTAGTTTGAGTTACCCAGTTCAATTTTTGTACCTGTACTCCCTGCTCTGAGAGTTCCTCCCTGGTCTGTTTTTCCCATCCGGTAATCTTCCTGCCCAATTCTACCCATTTTGTGTTTCTGTCTTTAGTGAGGCTTACATGTGGTAGGAGGTCACATTTGTAAAATGCTGTTATTTCTTTAGGCAGAGAGCAGCTGACTATATTATTTCCCATTGTGTCCCAGAATAGGTTACGTAGCACTAGCCTTGCTATGGAATATTTAAGCAGCTTATCTCTGTAATCTTCATCTGGCCCTTGTGTGTCACGAAAATACAGGGTGCAGTGCAGTAATGGCTGCTTCTTAATATCTAATGAGGGAAATTTACTAATGGCCAAATCCATTAATTCTTTGGTTACAGTCCCTGGGCCGGTAGTAACCAGGTCCTGACTGTACCAGTAAAACATCTCACCTCTTGACTGCACTACGCAGGTATCATGCACTTCTCAGATGTCAGTCTGTCGTCGTGCTTGCATCCCTTGTATAGTCGGAACCACCGCTATGCCAAATAACTGCATCAAGTCTCTGCCTAGGAGATTTATTGGGCATTTTGCAGACACTACAATTTTGCTTTTCTGTGTCAACCCTGTTACAGGATCTTTGATTATAATTTTGTGTGAGAGAGGCTCCCGGTATAGCTGCCCATTTGCAGCCTTAACAAATGTGTAATCAAGACCGTATACACTCCGGTAATTCAGAGGGATGTATCAGGGTCCGTGAAGCCCCAGAATCGCACAAAACGCTAACCTCTCTCCCTTCCACTAAAAGGGTGACTTCTGGCTTGGTGTCCGTTAAAAAGAGTTCCAAGCACAGAAGTGCCAAGTCCAATACCTCATCACTTTCATTTTCATTGTCATCCCCTTCACCATCCTGTGCTTCTTCTATTCTTGCCTCTACATTACCATTTATCCTGCTTTGTATTGTAACCTTCCCCTGTGCTTCCTGACTATCATATAGTCAGTCATCACCTTCTTGTTCATCCATCCTTGACCTGTTATTCCTTTTGCAATCCCTTGCCATGTGACCTTTCTTCCCGCATTTAAAACATTCTCCTCTATTTTTACGTCCCTCAAAATCTTCTGACCATTGGTCAGATCGCCTACCTTCCCTATTTTTGTCCTTTTTTCCTGGCTGTACCATGTATACCTTAGCCCCGTCTTCTAATGAAAATACCTGCATTTTCTTTTTCTTTTTGCTATTAAAGTGTCTTTCAGCATGCATTGCATACTCAAGCAGTGGTTGTAATCTGCTTGTACGATGATCTACCCTGTGTTTTGTAATGAAACTACTAATAGGAGCATTGCTCCCCTTCAGAAAGGCATTTAACTGTTGTTCATAGGGGGAGTCTGCTGCTTGGTTGTCAGGGATTTGCATCCCGCAATGATTATTAAAGCACTCTATGAGCCTAGCAAAATAGCAGTCGACTGACTCGCCTTTTTGCTGGATACACTGGTTAATGCAGGTCCAGTCTGCCCGTGGTCGACACTTTTCAGAAATTTGGTTTGTAAGTCCTGTCACCTGGGCATCTAATCCTATGTTGTTATGCGGAAGGGGTCTCCGCTGAGCGTCACGAGAATTCCAATCCCCACAGACCATGTGCCAGTCTAGACCTAAATTTTGTCTTGCCACTTTTTCTATTTTTTCTCCATTTAGGTTATAACTTAACCTTATACCTTGCAGGTCCTCTGAGAATTTTTGAAAGTTGACCCTAGGGCGAGGAATACCCTCAGTGGCCTTCCGAATATCTTCGGGACTCCAGGGTCTATATACTAATAAAGTAGGGTCTTGATTATCCTGACCTGCTCTGGGATTAGGTACTTCTATAAGTTGGCACATTTCCTCCTCCCTAGTTGTAGCTTGTGCATTATTAAACACCCTCCAAACCTCAAGGTTCTTGTCTTTGTTATCTATATCCTTTGTTCTTGACCTTGTGCCTATGGGATCCCTAACCTTTACTAACTTCATTCTCACAGGGTCTTTGTCTTTTGAAACCATAGGGTATAGTGGAGGTGCTTCATGCTGGTTAATCTGCCCTATATATTGGTGGGGGAGGGGGTGCCGAAGCTTGAACTAGGTGATTGTCTTCCCTGTCTAAAAACATTGTTTTAGAGTTCTTATCTTTTTGGTCTCTGCGATTTGCTTCCTCCAGCCACCTGTGCACCTGGGGAATTCCTAATTGTCGCTGTTTTTTAACTCGCCCCTTGGAATCTGCTTTTAATTGCTTTATTAGTTTAAGAAGCGAGGATATATCTAATTTTCCATCAAAATCATACTTGGTTACCCATTTTGTAAAATATCTAACATTATCTGCGCGCTGTACCTGCATATGTTTACTATCTTCTGTTAATGGTGGGTCTTTTGATGTTTTCGCACCACACTTATAATTACCCATTTGCTCACTACGTAGTTACCTTTAGTAATTTTACCTATTGCCTTCAATTTTTTACGTGTACCACGGATTTTGTTATAGTCTCTTCAGAATGACTGTCTAACCTTTTACTATCCTGTTCACCTAGTCTATGACAGAACTGCAGTTTTTTTTTTCCTCTGTCCCTGACTGAATAAAATACAATCTAACAGAAATTAATGCACTTTCCTGTCCCTGACTGAATAAAATGCAATCTAACAGAAATTAATGCACTTTCCTGTCCCTGACTGATTAAAATGCAGTCTAACAGAAATTAATGCACTTTCCTGTCTCTGACTGAATAAAACAGAATAGCAAAAACCACCTTACCTGAGCCTACATGATTGACCACTGATTCGCGGATACCCGTCCTTCAATCGCAGATCAGAAGGTGACTGGCCTCTTTTGATGACAATTCAGTCGGAGGTCTTTTATATTGCAGAAGAACTGATTTGCTTTCTTCCCCGTACGGTTTCAGCCACCTGGCCATCTGATCCGAGGTGAAGAGAGGGTTCCGGCTCGAAGGACCAATCTGTTAAAGAAAATACAAAGATCACTTCACATAAGGTTCAGCAAGGCATCCTTTATTACTTGCAGCAAGGAGACGAAGCATGTAGGTACTAGGTTTGTCTGATTTTCCATAGCTCAGCCTGCTGCTTTTATACAGTTCTTTGCATGTACACAGCAGGTGCTTATCGGGTAGTTGCTGACCTACAAAACATTTCTCAAAATCCAGTTTGACAACTGGGCTTAACCTGTCAAACCCAGTTTCTGAGTAATGGTCCTTTAACGGTCTCTTCTTGACACAACATTTATCTGTTGCTAGTGTGAGGCCCCTATCTCAACATTCCATGGCAAGAACAACAGACTTTCAGGCATCAGCAGCTTTTACAGAGACCACCAGTATTTACACATTTTACATAGAATAAATGTATTAACTCTTAACCCTTTAGATGCAGAATTGTACGCTATGCAATTTGTACATTTCTCTAACAAGTAGAGAAATGTTTAGTTTTTTTGCTTCCTTTAAGAGGAGTAGTCTTAGTGGTAGTTTGTGGAGGGGTAGGCCTAGTATCTGGCACCTGGCCTGCAGGAGAAGATTCAGTTTCCTGAACCATGGGCGGGCGTCTGGCGAAGCTTGGTTCCCCCTCGACATCAGCTGAAGCTGATGTTGGAGCGACCTCCGCTGGCGTGCCGACTGGGGATTCTAAGGCTGCTTCCACAAAGGTACCTGCTGAAATTGCCAGTTTTTTCAGATCCCCCTCAGTCCCTAGATTGGTAGCTGGTGGGATGTCAGACGTGGGAAGGGCAGAAGCAGTAGGCCTTACAACCTTGGCCTTCTTTTTAGGTGGCTCCACCATGACGGACGACTCTGGTTCCATGCCTAGGGTTAAATGATTTAGTCATTGGTTTTCGAGGTAAGGTTTTAGGGCTGCCAGACGACTGGGAAGAGTTTTTGGTACGAATGATTAGCAAATGCTGCAGGTCGTATGGTAGTGGGATTGGCCTAAGCAGATCAAACAAGTTCATGCGAGTCCTAGTGCAGAATCTGGCAGCCGCACTTGTATTTCCCCTTTCTAGCTGACATGTGCTATCTAAGTAAGGGAACAACAGCAACCAATGCTCAAGCAAAAGAAATAAATTCCCCAGTGGGTTACTTATCTGAAGACGTCTTCTGAAGTGCGGAGCAAAGTGATTGATTTTGACATTCGACTGTGGCAGAGAAGTTCTGAGGTCTGTGCATGCAGACGGCACATTTAAGGCCCAAGTTTATGGCCCTGCATGTGACTTCCCATGCGCCTGATGACAACCACGCTTAAGCTTTTGCATAGGAGCCAGGCGTTCGGGTCGCCTGAGGCGGAGGATCCCACAGTGAGAATACTGCAACATGAGAATAGAAGGACATATTACATGATCAATGCTATTGTTGGACAGTTTGGTACACGGGTTTTCAGACCATGTACAGTTAGACATAGACCATGCAGCTGCCCTAGACAGATATGAACGTGTGACTTTAGGAGCATAGGATTTACAATGCAAGTAATTAATTTACACCTTGCTGACACCATCCCTTATGGTGTACCTCTTGCTTCAGTAGGGTGAAGTAGGTCAGGCCAATGATAAATTTGTGGATGCCCATTCAGTTGTTTTTGAAAGAAGCTAGGGTGTCACAGTAGCATGTAAGGGGGAGTTTATTCCAGAAAAGAGGTAAATATTGGATCTCTCTCCATCATGTTTTGTTTATATGTTGATGGAAGCTTAAGTTTTTAGATTTAGTGCTTGTGGAGCTGCTGGTCTTGGCAAAACACAAAGATCCAAGAGTTGTAGCCCTTCAACACAGGAGTGGTCCTTTAAAAAGAGTGGGTTGTAATATGCAGGTCACTGAGTAAGAGCCTTTTGGTAACAGAATAGAGATGGACCTTTAAGTCCTTTTGGTAACCTGCAGTCTTCAAGTCAGTAAAAATGTTAGTTTGGAACTGTTGGGACCTTTTTAATTGGGTTGTTGGCTAATTAGGTACTTTGCAAAGGAGGAATTGTACTGAATAATTTGTATAGTTAAAGCTTTGTAGAGAGATAGTAACATCATTCAACCTGTTTAAGATTCCTTTTATCATCAGTTGTGCTAAACAGAAAGATTTTCTGACTACCGATGGTACATTGTAGAAGATGATGTCAATTCAGTAGTTGGAACTCTGATAGAATGCACATATTGTTCCCTATGGTACATTAGCCAGACTAGATTGGATAGAAATTATATTTGACAGGAGCTTGTTTATTTAATCGAAAGCTTTGAGACCCATCCAATAACTGTATCAAATCATAACCAATAAACACTAAAGCTGTATCTCAGCTATTCTAACAGTGGGGAGCATCTCTTTCATTGCATAGATACTCCAAAACAAGCAGTGTTGTGGGTAAGGAAGACTATTCATTTCAATCCTGATGGAGTCTTTTTCAAGTGGGTATCGAGTTACATATGTTTTCTTCACTGTAAATATAGCAGGCCCTTTGCAATCACTTGAAGGGCAAATTCGACAAGAATTGTAGGCAGTGCTTCCACCTTCCTCCATAACAATTCTTTGGATTATATTTGTGCAGTAGCAATCAAGTCTTCCTTTATGTGATCTCTAGGTTCACACTTTTGTTTGGGGCCACCATTATTTGTGGTATGTTTCATGAGAATGTCTATCCAGCAAGATGAACTAGGATTTCTGTCTTTCTGGTTATGGAGTATGGACCTCATATTAAACAAAATACAGTCCACTGCAGAGCCGAACAAAACATCAGTCGTTAAATGAAGGTACAATTCAAGTAACCAACTAAAATTTATTCCAATTTGTTTAAACATTGTTAAACACTTTTTTTTTTTGTCCTCTTAAACTAAACAGAATTTGAGTAGGTTGTCATAATGGTTAAGATATTTGCCTTACAGACAAAAGGTGCAAGGTTCGATTCTCACATGGGTTAATTGGTTAGGCTTAAAGTGGCCCACAAGGGCAGTCAGACTAGTAACTAGTCTGTGAACCTAAGAACCAAGTAAATAACTGTCTCTTCTGATTCAAAAACACAGTGATCACATGATCTTATTTACATATTAAAATTGTCAGTTGTATACAAAATGTAAATGCAGATGCTGTGTTAAAAATGAATAATTTGTAAAAATGTATATCCAATATTAGTTATAAGAATTAAATGTACGTTATGAATTTTTCGTTATGAAACAAAAATACCTTCTTAAAAAATGTAACTAATAAACAGCCTTTTAAAGCAACTATTGTTATAATCCATTAATTCCATTACAACAAATAACCATGCTTCAAATACATAAACTGTATGACTTGTACATTGTATAATTTAGATGAAAAAGATTTTAACAGTATGGAAGGAAATTGCATCATTTAGACCTGGAGGTTCTGCTGCATTCAGTCTAGTTTGCCACTTTTCCTTTTTACTTCAGTTTATTTTCCTAACTACCTCCTCTAGGAGCCGTTACAGTTATTACATGAGACGGATTGTTTGTGCATTTTTTAGAAATATTGCCATAATGTTGGTATATCCTTTTATGCAAAGGAATGTTCAGTTTTTAATACAAAAAATAACAGTGGAACAAGTAGCAATAGACACCAACCCCCTGGTGAGGCAGTTTCTTCTGTTAAGTATTGTGGACTCTTGAACTTTCATTTTAATAAATTCCACCTCAAGTGTGTATTTACATTGATTACGTGGTCTGCACTGTAGTGCCTTTCTTTTTGTCATTTACTTTACTTTTGCTGTTATGTTCAGATTTGTTTTTGAAGTCCTGTTCTGTCTTGTGTATAAAAATAGATTCTCACCCACTATATCCAAAACACCTCGTCTGTTGATTTTGATGAGGAAGACGTGGATTCCCCAGTAACAACCTCATCAAATTCAGAGGAGCAGTGGTGATAAGGGCCACAAATCTGGTATTGCCCTTTCAGTTTACTTGGCACCTCCTGTGTAGTGTCTCCATTAGTAGACATTCTTAGTGGCCAAGACTGCAACTTGGGAAAGCTCCAGTTTAGTTTCCGTAGTTTCCTATAATGTCTCAGGAAGTAGAACTGGTCTTCACAGCTGCTTTTAAAAGGGGTGCAATCCCCACAGAATCCAGTGGTTCACCCATCAGATAAAGAATTGCGAGGAGCGAGTTGCCTTGTAAAGTAAGGATATGCATCCTCCACTACCTTTTTGTTAAAGGCACTTGGATATTTGGGCCACATGGTGGAATTCCACTGGAGTATCTTGAGTGAAATGCACCAGGCAGTAATGCAGTTACTAGATAGACCTTCTGATGGCAGACGTCTGTTCTGTTTAGCAACTGTCTTAACTATGGTCATGCTTCATAATATGGCTAACTTATGCTGTCATGGGTTTGAGCAGGTCTGAAATCTGGGATTGCCATTCACCAACACTTGTAGTTCCAATTAAACTGCCATTGCAGAGGAAACAAAGGCAACATTCTTTTATTGCTCTTCAAGGATCATGTCTGTTTGGGACAAAAGCCGAGGAGGAACAACTTGAAAATATGAAAAAGGAAGGCAAAATTGTCAGAACTGTAAATGTCAGATTTTAGTTACTTCTGTTTTTCTTTCTCGAGGATGCACTGAAGCCAGTGCCTAATGTGGTTCAGCTATTGCACACAGTAAAACAGAAAAAACCCTCTTCCATTTCCCTTTACATTCCCGTTTTGAGATGCAGTTGGACTAAAACCTTTTGGAACTTTTCAAAATGAAAAACATTTCCGTGGGTCTTAGGACATTATTAGATGCCTGCTGAGAAGTATAAAAGTCCCACTTTGAAAAATCCCTCTACCAACTCTTCAAACTGAGTCACTCCACTGGTTATGTCTCCCATGGAGTGCAGAATAACAGTTGTGATGCCCTTGCATAAAGTTTGTTCTTCTACTGATCCTGGGAATTACAGGCCTATTAGTCTTGTGTTATTTGCAAGGCTTTGGAAGTTATTAGAGCTGAACAAATAAACAATTATATAGATGACTTTATATCCCTGGATGCACAGCAGTTTGGCTTTGTAAAAGGCTGAGTTGAGTTCTTTGAAAGAGTTACTGAGGACATGGATAAAGGGCGATTAATCCCACACTGCTTATCTAGACCTTGCCAATGTTTTTTGACACTATCCCCCATGCTAGGAGTATTGGCATTCTTCCCATCTCAACATTAACATATACATACTTTGCTGGATTGGTAATTGGCTGTCTCACAGAACCCATACTGTTAAGGTTTGGGTATTTGCTCTAGACAGAACAGTGTCACTAGTAGTGTCCCACGAGGCTCTTTAATGGATCCCTTATCCTTAGTTCATATGCCTAAGTAGTAGTTTTTCAAAAGATAATCCTTTTTGTGGGTCACAGTGCAATCAGTTCTAGTTTAGCTGAAGGGACTAGGCATAATTTTCGAAGCTCAGGATGCCTGTCTGCAGATTAGAATTGCCTAGGATTCCACAAAGTTTCTACATATCTTAGTAGAAGCTTGTCATTATTGTTTATGGACTCCCTTATTTAGTTTCTTCTCCCCAGGATATTCACCAAGTGCATACTTTGTCACTCGCCTGGTCAGGATAAAACAGACGAACATTTGTGGGTTCTGTTCAACAGTTTTATTACACACAAGCACATCAGACTTTGTAACTTAAACTTAAATTTATAAACAGACTGACTACTGCACTCATACATGTTAACACTCTGGCTGTTCTCTCAAAATGTCACTGCTGCCTGCACGTGCTGTGTTTATATGCACATGCTACATCTGAAAATGCTTCTTAAAGGTACATACACACGATCTGATCTACAAGCTCTCCTGAGACTGCAGGGGTGCCTCCTCAGTTCAAGCTCTGGTAACTACTTGAAAGTATGACTTAATTCTTTGACTTTCCAGAGATAACTGTAAAGCTTGCAGAGTCATAGTTAACATTACATTGATCACATTTGTTTACTTGAGTATGGATCTTAAGACATACAGGATACATAATCTGATGGAAATAATCCAATCCCTTCATTTGAGGGTGTCATCACTTTTGACCTTGCCCAAATTGTCTTCCTTTCTTTCTCTTTGTATTAGGTCTCATGATGATAGCATTTCTCATGTCAGATACCATACAAGAGTTCTGCAGTGGAGATTTAAAAGTCTATTTATTCATTCATTCATTCATTCATTCATTTATTTATATTTTTGACATTTGTTTACTGGGAAAGTCTGGCTGGGGAAGAAAATTCTCATTTTAAGCAGATGCCCGAGGAGAAAAGCTCTACAATCACAATCTTTCAAAAATCAATTACAGATTTTTTAAAATACATTTTTAAATGCACTGACCCACCATCTTTGGGCATATCCAAAGCTGGCAAAAACAAACCTGTGGTGGTGGGTGAAGGTTTCCAGTTTCTCAAAGAGCAATCCCTTTTAGTTCTTCCCTCCATGGGTCTATAGTCACCACAGTTGCATCAGTGATAAAAGTGGGGTGATGATTCAGGGTTTCTGGCTATTTTTCAAACTTTCTCCTTATATCAACATTCTAGAGATGAAAACATTTCCTCTGACAATACAGTTATGCTAAAGTTATCTTTATTTTGGAAATAGTCTCCTTACAGTCTGGCAACGTGGCAGTGGTGTGGTATTTCAGCAAGTAAGGGTGAGCATGCTCTTTTTTTCCCATGTTGGGAGGGTATGAGTGTTTGCGAATGGACTCTGTCAAGCAACCTTTTTCTTCCTGCAAACCACCTCCCTGTGGAGTCACTCAGAGGTAAAGAAATGCAGCAGATTCTTACCTTGTCAATGTGGACATTTTTCTATGTCTGGGGGATCCTTGCTGCCACCTGTTTGCCTTCCTGGTGAAAACCAAGCTGTTGCCCAATGGTGCCACCCCCAAAACTCCTTTGCATGTTTGTGGATGTTCATCGTGTTTCACTGCTGCAGTCATTACACTTGGGTTATCCTGCCGTCAGGTGGTCCCGCAGTCGGCCAGAGTTCCAAAGTCTTGGTCCGGCGTCTGTTGCTCTCGCCTCCTCCCTGACGTCAGTGCGTCAGGGGTATATAAGAAGCAGCCGACGCTATTTTCTTCAGTCTTTCTTGCCGTGCGGTGCCCGAAGCAAAAGCAGTTCGCCAGTGCCGGTCAGTCGACTCCTGAGATATCAAATTTGATTTTCAGAACCGAAGTCTTCAATCAAGCTAAGTACCCCGTTGGGGAAACTTTTTCTTGCCTCAGACCGATGTCAGTAAAAGTTAATAATTGTATTTCTTGTGGGAAGCAAATACCTCATATAGATTTTCATTCTTACTGTATTGCATGCCTAGGCCCAGATCACGATGTCACTAGTTGCTGGTTTTGTGCTAGATTTAACAAACGCACTATTAAACGGCGGTTTGATTTTTGCTCGCCATTACTTTGGCCGAAGGTTTAATTATACCATGCCGTCGGAGCAAGACGACCGGCATGCATAAATAATGCAAGGATAAGGACAGGCAGCCTAGACCCAAACCAAACTCCGAGGCCTCTGCTGGGCCAGTCGCCGGTTCTCCGGTTTTCAGTGAGGCGCCTATGCAGCCCCTGACGACCGCTGATTTAGAACCCCAGACTGCTTCTGATTCACAAGCTGAGAGTACTAGGCCGGCACAGCCTTCTTCTTTAGGCCCTTCCAACTCCAGAGCAGAAGGAGATTCCGATGCAGTAGAAACGCCTTCGGTTGCAGAAGGTGTCTTCAGACCGACTGCACTCAAGATTAAATCTTATGCTAAGCTAAAAACTCTATTAAAAACAAAAAAGACTGTACATCAGTCTCCAGTACAAGGCCCCATGCCTAAGAAACAGGTGCTTAAGATGGCTGAAGATTTAATTACCCTAATCAGGGGTTCCCGTCCCCTTCCTGAAAAAAGGCCAAGACAAGAGGAGGATTATGCTTCCTCTGACCAGGTTTCAATTTCCTCTGATTCTTCTGAGGAACAGGAATACTCTTTTCCCCCTTATGAAGATTCTGATGCTGAAGAGGCTATTCCCTCAGCATCTCCTCCAGAAGACTTCTCCTTTGGGGAAACTTTACATACCATGAGGGAACATTTCCACTGGGAAGGCCAGGATTATTCTGATTCTAAGAAAAGGCTCCGAGAGTTCCTTTTACTACCCCAGCACAGACCACTTGCTATCCCTCCCATGTTAGACATTGTGGATGATGTTTACCTAGAATCTAGTCTTAACCCAGACTCTCTACCTCCTGCTCCAGCCAAACCAGACAGATACTACAGAGTCCCTGACTCTCTCAAATTCCTATATAAAAGCCCTGTTGCTGACCGAGAAACAATTTCCCAGGGTCCCAAAGGGGTTAAGGCCTCCATTGCTAAAAATCCTGTACCCTCTGAAAGGGATTCCAGAGCACTAGACAGATGGGGAAAGAAGGTATACACCTCAGCTACTCTAGCTATGAGAGCCTTAAATTGCCAGTTTCACATGTTGAAATATCAGCAATTCCTAATGTCTCAGTTAAAACAAAAAATGAGCACATATTCAGAGCAGCCTGATTTCAAGGAAATGCAGGATCTGTTACATGCAGCTGAACAGGTGGGCAAACATACTTTACAATGTGGTTTTGATTCATTGGAAGCTTCCTGTAGAGCAGCAGTGACTGGGTCTGTCATACGTAGGCATGCTTGGTTAAAAGAACAAACCCTGTCTGTTCATGTTAAAGCAAAGTTATTGGATGCACCTTTACAGCTGGATGTTTTATTTGGTGTAAAAGCAGAAGAGGTTTTAAAGAAAATGGAGGATAAGGCAAAATCTATGCAGACGGTCAAGGATTTTTTTACAGGTTCAACCCCCTCGTTTCAGCAGAAATAGGCCAACAAAAAACTGGACCTTTCCAGCATCTGACAGACCACAGAGGGGCAAATACAGATGCCCAAGGGGCAGAGGTCAGTCACAAGGCCCTTACAAACCTCCCCAATGGGGTGCCACTACCCAGAAAGGAGGAGAAGACAGGCCCCAAGCTAACAGAAGACAAACACAATGACTTGACCCTCAGACTGCCAAGCAAATCTCTCCTGGCAGCTCCCTTGGGAGGAAAATTAACACTTTTTGAAGACAACTGGCACATCATCACAAAAGACAAATGGGTCCTAAACATTGTTTCACAAGGCTAGAGATTCCACTTTCACACCTTGCCAAGGATAAAAGGAATGCCAAACCTGCCACCAAATCAATGGGTGGAGGCACAAAAACAAATTACAGCTCTCATGGACATGAGAGCCATTCAGCAGGTACCTACACAGGAGCAAGGACAAGGATTTTACTCAAGACTCTTTCTAGTCCCCAGAAAGGACAAAGCCTGGAGACCCATTCTGGACCTTTCAATTCTAAACGCCTATCTCCAAGTACCCAAATTCAAGATGCTAACACTACAGCAGCTTCTTCCCATGCTGGGCAAGAAGGCTTGACTAGTAACGTTGGATCTCAAGGAGGCATACCTGCATGTCCCTATCAGACAAAATTGCAGAAGATGCCACCGTTTCATTGCAGGTTCAACTCATTATCAATTCTCTGCACTGCCCTTTGGCTTATCTACTGCGCCCAGGGTCTTCACAAAATGCCTGGCACCGGTAATTGCATACAGCAGACAAAGAGGAATTCAAATATACCCATACCTGGGCGACTGCCTTATTCAAGCAGAAAGCAAGGACATTCTTTTAAAACATCTGGTATTTGTCAAACACCTTCTAAGTTGCCTAGGGTACACCGTAAATGAAAATAAATCAAAACTAGTGCCCTCACAAAACATAATATTCCTGGGTGCCAGCTTGAATACAATGGCCCAGATGGATTATCTCATGCCAGACAAGCAACAACAGCTGACTCAATACTTCAAAATGATGGCAACAAAGACCCAACTCCCTGCAAGAAAAATTCTGCAGGCCTTGGGATTCATGGCATCTTGTATACTCCTAATACCATTTGCAAAACAGCATATGAGGAAATTACAATGGTACCTGAAGAGCGTATGGACACAGCACAGCCACAGCTTGGAAACAATGATACCACTCATTCCCTGCCTTCAACAGGAGTTTCTATGGTGGGCACAGGCATGTCACCTCAACAAGGGTCAGCCTTTTACCTTGCCCACAGCCAGGCAAACTATAACAGATGCATCGGACTATGCCTGGGGAGCACACATGGCAGGACAGTGCATTCAGGGCAAATGGGACACAGATCAAAGGCATCTGCATATCAATCAAAAAGAAATGCTAGCTGTACAGAATGCCCTGACAGCTTTCAATGACCTCTTACATCCAGGACAACTCTTAATAAAGATGGACAATACCACAGTTATATGGTACATAAACAAGCAAGGGGGCACACACTCCTACCCCCTATGCAGGCAAGCAATGACCTTGTGGAACACAGCACTGACTTACCAAGTTCATCTACAAGCACAATTCCTGCCAGGAAAGAAAAACACATTGGCAGACGACCTAAGCAGAAACATCATGGATCCCGCACGAGTGGAAACTGGATCCATAAGTATTTGCAATGATAACTCAGAAATGGGGACGCCCAGACATAGATCTGTTTGCCAACCCCCAAAATTACCAGCTTCGAAAATTTTGCACTAGGACATTCCACCCACTAGCTTGGAAAGTGGACGCCCTCTCATTCAGTTGGAAAACATTAACAGTGTATGCCTTTCCCCCACTGCCTCTTCTAGCAAAGGTGCTGCTGAAAGTCAAATTAGAGAGGTCACAAATGATACTCATTGCTCCAGACTGGCCACACCAGCACTGGTATCCAATACTAAGGAACATGGCCCACGACCCACCATGGATTTTACCCCAAATTCCTCACCTGCTCACTCAGCAAAACAATCAGATTATACACAGCCAGCTCAAGACTTTAAATCTGGCTGCATGACAAATTACCTAAACAACCAACCAAGACCTCTGTCTAAAGTTGTTATGGATGTCATTCTGGAGGCCAGGAGGCCCAGCACCAGGAAAGCCTATTCAGACAAATGGAAAAGATTTTACGCCTGGAACCAGGCTAAAGGCCAAAATCCCCTTGCTCCAAACATTCCTCAGATTCTACAATATTTAACTGAGATGTTGCACAAAGGACTTTCTTTTTCATCTATTAAGATCCACGCCTCAGCGATTTCACCTCACTACAACACGGATCCTCCTTTATTTGCACATCCACTCCTAAGACAGTATCTCAGAGGGGCTAAGAACATAAGACCGCCCAGGAGAGCACCAACACCAACTTGGGATTTCAACTTTGTTCTGGAAAAGCTTACACTGCCACCTTTTGAACCAGCTATTTCAGCTGATTTAAAGTTTCTGTCATGGAAAACTGCCCTGCTACTAGCAATAACTTCAGCTAGAAGAGTCTCAGAGCTACAGGCCCTAATGGTTGTGGAGCCTTTCCTCATTTTTCATCAAGACAGAGTCGCTCTACGAACTAACCCTTCCTTTATGCCAAAGGTGGTATCCAGTGTGGCCCTAAACCAAACCATTAATTTACCTATCTTTTTCCCAAACCCCCAGAACAAAGGAGAAAGACTCCTGCACTCTTTGGACATTCATAGGCAATTACGTTACTACTCGGATAAAACTAAGGCTTTCAGAAAATCTGACCAGCTCTTTGTATCCTATGCTTCAGGATCACAAGGAAAAGCCATCTCAAAACAGACCATTTCAAAATGGATAGGATATTGTATACATTTCTGTTACACACATCATGGGAAACCGGTACCTGCTAGCATTGGGTCCCACTCCACCAGGGCTACAGCTACATCAACAGCCTTTCTCAGGGGGGTACCAACCAAGGATATTTTGGAAGCTGCAACTTGGAGTTCAGTGCACACCTTCACCAAGCACTATCACTTACCTCTATACTCTTAAGACTAGATCTGGCTTTGCCACTGCAGTTCTGCAGGGCCTACTAGCTTCTCCAAATCCTGTTTAACTCCACCACCCATCCTTAGCTTTGGGATTCAACCCAAGTGTGATGACTGCAGCAGTGTAACACGATGAACATAGTACAGTTTTGTACCTACCATAAATGTAGATGTTCGAGTGTTCACACTGCTGCAGTCCAGGTTACCCTCCCTCCATCCCCTCTGAACTAGCTGAACTTTTCTATACCTTTCTATCTGATACAACCTTTGTGGTGTATTTGCTTGTAATTGAAGGTATTCTTTGTATTTTCTGTGCATGTTTCATTTGCAATATGTATTGCCCACCTACTAGGGGGCACCTGACATCTGGGGCAAGAAAAACTGAATAAAATGGCGTCCGATGCCTCTTGTATACCCCTGGCGCGCGGACGTCAGGGAAGAAGCGACAGCAACAGACGTCGGACAAAGACTTTGGAACTCTGGCCGACTGCAGGACCGCCTGACGGCAGGATAACCCAAGTGTGATGACTGTAGCAGTGTGAACACTCTAACATCTACATTTATGGTAGGTACAAAACTGTACTTTTCTCCTCTGGCTGATAAAATATGTCTGTCCGGTGTATAAAAATAAATGGACTAAACTATTTTGCTACTTGTATCTTGCTATCCATATTCATAGGCAAGAACTTCCAGTTTCTCAGTTTTTGTATTATCTTTTGTTTAGTCTTTTTCCACATATGCTTAGCTGCCATAACCCAATTATTTTTAATCTGTCCTACTAAATACTTCATTTTATCATGTCTCTAAGTATTTCTGGACCAATTTGTGTGTGGTTACATAATTTATAGCCATTACCTTTGTTTTTATCTTTACTAATTTTATATCCCGAAAAATGCCGGAACTGATTCAGAGTAGTCCACAGCACTGCAATGTCAATTTCTAGTTCCATCAGGCACAAAATAATATCATTTGCAAATAAAGCCAACTTTTCTTGGAAAGCATACTAATTATATCCTTGAATTTTGGAGTCCCTTATTTTCTTTGCCAGTGGTTCTAAATGTGACGAAAATGACAAAAGGGGAAAGAGGGCACCATTGCCTGGTTTCTCTGTGCAGCCACAACTTAGCAGAAAGGAGGAGTCTTTCTTTGATTTTTGCCTTCATGTATCTTTCTAAGTATCCTTATTCAGTCAGGAAAAACAAATGCTTTCATTGCCCTACTTATAAAAATTCCAGTTTACTCTGTCAAATGCTTTCTCTGCCTCAAGACCCACCAACAACAGTGGCATTTCTTATATTCTGCTTCCTTCTGCATTATCATTGTTCTGTTAATGTTGTCAAATGTTTGCCTCCCCTCCACAAAACCACATTGGTTCATATCTGTCAATTTTGGCATCACCATTGCCATTCTTTTAGCCATTATAGACATAAACACTTTATAAACCTGGGTTTAAAATTGAACTGGATCTCATTGACATTGGCTCTAGTTGGTCTTTACTACCTTTATGTATTACAGCCACCACAGCTTTTTTCCCCCCAAGATGTTGGTGCCTCCTACTTTTTTTAAGGTACTGTTAAACAAAACCTTCCAACCTTTACCATTTTATTTTCACTCCTAAAGTGTAAACATCCACCGGAATGCCATCTGTTCCTGGAGAATTTCCTATACCTTGGTTAAATATAATTTTTCTCATCTCCTCCTATCTTAACTGTTAGTTGTTGAGCCACATATACCTATAAACATGATATATTTTCATCTTCCATAAATAATTCCATTTGTGTTTTTTCTTTAGTTCCCCCTTCTCTGCTTTATACAAATTTTCATACAATTTCCAAAATATCTCTGATAACTCTACAGGATCAGTGGTTATTTTTCTTATTATAGTCTACCCAAGTTAAGCAACAACCCTTTCTAGTTTGTTCCCCAAGTCCTGGTGCCAAAAACTTTTGAGCTCTGGAGTTATCAAAAACAGTTGCTTAACTGCAGTCTTTCCAAACTCATGCATACTGTCCCGGGTACTCCCTTATTTTCTGTTTAGTACTCTGCAGTTGTTTTTCTTCTTCTTGTGAGATTTCCTTTGTTTTGTAATACTTTAAACTTTGTCATCTCCTCTAAATAATCCTTGTTACTTCTTAACCACATTTTTTTCTTTTATTTTTACCCTATTTTTAAACTCCACTTTCATTTTGTCCCACTCAGTAGCTATAACTTCTGGAGTACTTTCTGTCATTCCTAATAGGTTAATTTCCACTACCCCTTCTTTAAATTCCTGTCTCTAAACAGGTGGGTAACTGCCACTGTCTCATTTTTACTTCATTACTTCACATTTCTTTCTTATTAATTATTGGTGCATGATCTGACATAATTACTGGGTGTGTTTCAAAGTTCTTAATTAATTACGGACATGTTCCTGTGAAGTACATTTTTTGTCAAGTCAGTCCCAGTTATTGTATCTTAGGGAATATGTAAATTCTCCGAGTTCCTACTACTGAATCTACATCTTTCATACCAAATATTTTCATAAATTTCTTCAGAAATCTATATTGTTTTGTTATATTTTCCCTTCTAGATCCCACCAGTTACATCCTTGTTTCTGCAAATTAAATTCCATTCCCCACCTATATGTAATATTCCCTGATGAAAGCTGTTTATTTCTCCCAAATTTTTTTAAGCCCCAAAGTAGCAGTTTTAGGTGGAAAATAAATACATGTCCGTATAATCCTCATCCCTTGCTACTTACAAATCTGCCATTATTATCATTTCCCCCCTCTTCTATCACTGCTGGAGCTCATATAGCAAGCAGTATAAGTAACCCTCTTTTGCTTTGTCCCTGATGTTCTGTAGTGTCCATTCTGAAATCCTTTCTTTATCAAATTCACATGCTCAGTTCTCTTCAAAAGTGTCTCCTGCTTCATTGCTATTTGCACTCTGCATTTCTTAGTATAATTAAGTATTCTTTCCTTTTTGTCTAACTGTGAGACCATTCCAAGGTAATATGGATAATGTTTACATTATGGTAGGAAGTCATTATTCCCATCTGTTATATCTCACAGCTTTTTTAAATGTTCATTTCCAGCTTTTGTAATACATGCACCCATTAATATTTGGCAGGTTTAGAAAAGTGTATAAACGATTATCATCTACATGAGAACCTGTGTCACGTTTTACATGACTTACTGTTTCAATAAAAACACTCAAACAAAAAAAAACCCACAGCCCCCAGAACACTCATAAACCTTTCGGCTTACTACACACACAACTATGCATGTCTTCCAATAATTGTTTAACCCACGTAATAGCAACATTTGTACCAAATAAACAGCTGGTAACACAAGCCCTAGTTAACCTGAAATTGAGATGTCCATGCTAAGATGAATGTTATTGCCTGTACTTCTACATACATTAATTGGTGTCTTTTCTTTATCTTTATTCCCCTAGTAATACTTGTAAAGTATCAGCACTTTTACCAAAGTGTAAGGGGAGGGGGCTGTCGATTCATCTTGGACTACAAAAAGATACTTTGAACAAAGGCCTGCAATTTAGCAACTGTTTTGGTTGTAGTTGTATAATTACTTAGTGTACTATAAAACAAGCCCTGAGATGCACAGAGATGAGAGCCATTCAAGAAATAAAAGAAGCAGTCCTGTTACAGACAGTATATAAGATGACAGTGACTGACAGTAATCCCATTATATGTCAGTGGAATAGGAATATACCACTGCTTCCTTGCGTCTAGCATGACTCATAAAACAGAGTTGAAATGGATCATGGGAATAAGAAAGGCTTGAAGAAAAATAAGATCATGTTGATATGTCAAGCCCCATTGGCAGCCATTTTGCAGAAAACCTATTAAAATTCTATAAGAAGCAGTCATAGTGATTTTGAGGTGTTAAAATAATTCTGAAAACAGAGTGTGAGAGAGTGACAAAATACATGTTTTTGTTCTAAGGTAGAGTTTTCCTGTAATTGAGGATTCCTTATTACCATTTTTGGTAATTTCTTTCTGTCCTTTCTGTAGTTTAAAAAAAGTCCTTTTTTATTATCACATATTGTCTTGTAGTTATAGTTTCATGACTGAAAAGCCTACAAGTTTCAAAAAATGCACTTCCTGTGAGCACAAAATCCAGAACTTGGATGATAAGGGGTAGTGTGTTTATTGTTTAGGAGCAGCGCACTTTGGTACAAACTGTACCATTTGTGCAAGGTTTAACTGCAGGGCTATAGCTGACAGACATGACAAAGCTAGTCCTTAAGGAGTTGCTACTACCTTTATCTTCCTCCTCCTTAGGGGCTCCAACCCCCAGTAAATCTTCAAAGGTTCCTTTGGAGCACAGGCAAAGATCACTGCCAAAGACTCCAAAGACTTTGTCATCCTTGGAGCTGCCACGAAATATATAAAGGTATTCATATCTGAATTCATTCAAGCCAAAGAAGAAATCTACGGATCCTAAGCTTTGGATCCAATAGTAATGGATAGTACTCCTCCTGTGCAGCCCATGGATCTGAAATCTTTGGATCTGATATTAGGTGTTTCGCAGGCACCAAGAATTCATTGCCCGAGTTCATCCTAGATCCTGTACCTCCTCTGCTCCATTCCTCTCTTATGCAAACGCAGAGAAAGCACTCTAGTCCTCAGTTGACCACCTCATCCATCAGGTTATCGAGGAATCTGTCTGAAGAGGAAGTGGATAGGATGATGATGAAGTTCCTCGTAGCTCAGATTTAGATGAGGGTTATTCCATCTCCATCTCCCATCTGATCCATGAGCCTTCCGTCCTCCTCACACACTGTTGTATCTCCTTCTCCGATTCATCCCTCAGTTTAGGAGCCTCGGGAGCTGACAGTCCCAAAAGCTAGTGTTGGAGCCTGAGAGAGTCACGTCTTCAACTCTGACTGTATCCCTAGCCAGTTATGCTCCTGGTCCCTTGGATCGGGATGAATCTCTGAGCCTAAGCTTCACCATCAGATGTGGGGCTGGGATTGACTCCAGTGATCTCGGAACCTTCCTTTCCCCTCAGAGCCTCGGAGTTTGCTCAGGTCTAGCTTCTTCCTCGAGACATGAATCCAGTCATAGTCATGGCTTGCCTCTCTGTGAGATCTCTGCTGTGGTGCAGCAGTACCCAGTTTCCCTATGTCCGTCCACCTTTGAGGTTGTGGAGTGAGTTTTCTGTCTTTCAAGAAGTATGGTATCTCATGTTTCCTGTGATCCTACACCCTATCCCCCTTTGGTTCTGCGCGCTGATCCTGTCAGACCTACTCCGTAGGGACAACCCGTACCAAGTAGCATCCAGACTGTTCCAGTAGAGGAACTACCCCTCTCTTTGGACACCTATCCAGAACATCCCACTGAAAAGGTTCACTGAAAGACAGTGTGCAGAAGGAGGCACATAAATTCCCCTGTGGAATACCTCACTGGCATTACTGACTTCAAAAGGAGAAGGGTCCCCCAGATTACCACCTGATGACATCTCTTTGGAGACATTTTGGAAATCCTTAAACTGAAAGGTCTATTCTTGGAAGCTTTTGGTTCTGGCCCATCTACATCTTGGGTGGCTACCCCAGTTGATGAGCTTATCAACCTAGTCTCTCTCTGGGCATGGAGGGAACTGGACTCTGTTGAACCTATCCTTTATTAACCAGACAGAAATTTAGTCCCTCCAAAAGATAGACCACATTGGAGCAAAGATGTCCCTGTTGATGAGCTCGCAAAGCAGAGCTAGTTTGTCCACCCCCCTAACAGAGAGTCTGGGTTGTTGGACAGGTTTGGGAAGCACCTATTTGCATCAGTGACCTTTGTCTTGAGGTCACTGAACTATTTGGTGCACTTTACTAGACTACAGAGAGATTTGATTAAGAAACTCTCAAATGTCTCCGAGTATGTGCCTCCATAGGATCATAAGACATCATCCTTGCAGCTGGCCACTCTTTTATCTATGTTGAATGCTAATTTTGCATGCTGTGAAAGGTACCTTAAAGGCTGCCTGTTCAAGCATTGCTGTAAGAAGTCCTGCCTGGATGTGACTGTGCGACTTGTCAGAGCCCTTCAAGTCTTCATTCATCAATGCCCCATTTGATGCAACTTTCTTATTTGGCTCCTCTGTGAAAGAAGCACTTTCTCGCAGTGAGCAGGAAGGAAGACTGTCTACTGCAGGAATTCATTTTTCTACTCCTCAACTATCATTTTCAAGGAATCAGAGGAGACAAAATGTGGCTCCGCAAATCCCAGAGATCTTTCCAGTATTCAAATGGAGATAATTCCCTCAGTGGCAGAGAATGGAATTTGAGTGGAAGATGCCGGCCTCGAGATGGGGGAGGCCCAGAAAATCTGGTCTTCTGAGATTCTTTTCAAGATAAAACCTTTCAGCACTCCTGAAGTGCTGCCCGAATGTCCAGCTCTGCGGGGTGTCGGGAGACGTTTGTTGTTGCACCCAGACCCCTGGGCTACTATAAAAAAGATTCTTGGGTGTTAACATAATGTCCAGAGGTTACTTTATACATTTTTCCAAACCCCCCCCCCCCCCCGAAGAGAAACAAACTTCCTAGTGTTTTACTCGGGCAGATAGAAGCTGCAGTTCAAGAAATTTAGATGATAGACAAAAAGTCACGCAGGTGGTCCCACCAGACCAGAGAGGATTCGGAACTTAATTGAGGTTCTTTTTAGTGCAAAAAAAAAAGACAAGGGACCTCAGACTGATTTTGGATTTAAGCAACCTGACCAATATATGAAGAAGTCTAGAGTTCAGAATGATCGTGGTTCAGTCCATCCTACTTTTTTACACAAGGATAATTGGATGTGCTCAGTCGAGCTTCAGGATGGTTACTATCACATCAAAACAGACAGATGATCCAGAAAACACTTTGCACTTTCAGCTGGATGCCAGTCGCTATCAAGTCAGGCCCTGCCCTTTGGACTCACTGCAACCCCAGAGTGTGTACCAAATGTATGGCAATGGTAGCAGCTCACTTGAGATTGCAAGGATTCTGAGTGTCTCTGTACTTAGACGATTGGCTCCTCACCACTCCAACCAAACATCTCCTAGAACAGACCAGGAACTGTTTGCTGCAGGTTTGCCAATCTTTAGAAATTACAGCCATCATGCCTAATTCAAAGCTACTGCTGGTTCAGAGCCTGGAGTTTATTGGTATTCATCTGAGTACTAGAAGTCAAACTGCTTCTCTACTTCCGAATCGTGTGATCACAGTCAAGTCCCAGGTTCAACAAATGTTTTGCCACCCTGCTCCTCCCAACAGGCTAGTTCTCCAGGCTCTCTGGTCTATGGCAGCATTTATAGTATACGTACCCTTAGCAAGTTACTATGTGTGTTCTGCAATGGACTGTAGCTGTTCAGGTGTCTGGTCTTCGACCTTCTCTTTCTTATCCAGTCAGACTCACTAAGGCATACAGAGACCATCTTCAATGATGGATCCATTTGAAGGAGACTGTTATAAGTTGCCCCTTTGTTCAGTGTCCACCATAGCCACAGTAACCACAGACACTTGTCAACTTGGTGGGGGGAGGGCATTTTTGTGAAAGACTGTCCAAGGCATGTGGTCCCCCCAGGAGACCAGTTCGCACATCATTGTCCTACAGATGAGAGCAGTCCTTCTGGCATTGCAGGCTCTTCAAGATGTTCTCCTTCTAGGGACCATTACAGTTCAAACCAACAACATGCCTGTAGTCTGGTATGTTAACAAACAAGGTGGGACTTGATCTTGCCTCCTGTCAAAGCTATGAGAGTGTGGCAATAGGTGATCTCCAACTGCTTTCTAGTGGCAATGCACATCCTGGGGAAATCCATTGTACTAGTGGACAAGCTCAACAGGTCCGTTTTGATACCTCACAAGTGGTCTCTGAATCAGTGGTGGAAGAAATTTTCCATCATTGGGGCCAACTTTGCTGTGACGTTTTTCTCTTCCCACAGCAATAAATGCAGTAGGTACTTTACCCTGACCCCCCCCCCCGGGGGGGGGGTGAGTCACCGAAAGATACTGTAGTCCATGTATGGCTCTTGGGTCTCCTTTACACTTACCCCAGTATCCTTAATTCCAAAATTCTTAAAGAAAGCCAACCAGTTGAAGAGCTTGGCTATCCTCATTGCCCCCTTCTGTCCTCACCAAGTCTAGTTCCCCTACCTTTGGTCTCATCATCTTTATCCTCCTTGGGTACTGGACCCCAGTCCAGGCTTCCTTTCACATCCCTTGGGGATAAAACATCCCGATATTCCAGCCATCAAGTTAACTGCATGGTTTCTCCAACTCTGTTAATAATGAGACAGCCTGGCCTGTCTTCCCTGGTTTGTAATATTCTTTGGTCATCACAGAAAGATCACACTAAGAAGATTTACAAGAGCAAATGGAAAAGATTTTCAGTTTGGGCCTTGAAAAATGACATTGATGCCTTTACTGCCCCTATTTCTTCTGTATTAGAGATTTTAGCTTCTCTTTTTAAAGACAATGCTAGTTTTTCCACAGTCAAAGTACAGTTAGTAGCCATGTCATATTTTCGCTCTGGAGATGATGCTTCTTTCTTGGCTGCTTCCAGATTATGTAAGGCCTTTCTGAAGGGTACCTTTATGCTCAGAACCCCAGTGAAGGATCTGTCACCTCCCTGGGACCTGATAGTACTGCAAGGCTTAACTCAGCAACCCTTTGAACCTTCAGCAAAAACAGACTTAAAATTCTGTCTTGGAAAACACTGTTTTTGTTGCTATTACTTCTGCTAAAAGGATTTCCGAACTCCAGGCGGTTTCATCAAAAGTCCCATACATTATTTTTCATAAAGACAGGGTTACCTTACAAACCAATCCTTTCCTACCAAAAGTGGCTTCTGAATCAGATATAAATCAAACCATTCACTTACCAGTCTTCTTTCCAAAATGTGCAAACAAAGGAGAATACATGCTGCATCTTTTGAATGTGCATATCTGCGTGGAGACATGCGTTAATGGGTGTACCTTTGTTGAAGGTTGTGCATCAGGGCTGGTAACTCGGCACGTAAAAATCAACTACCAATCATTAGCGGACCGGAGTTCCGCTGTAGCGACCCCTAACCGGGAAAAGCCGAAAGACACAAAACAAACAGACAGTTCTGTTTCTACTTAAACAGAACAAAATAATTCAGAAAAACAGACCGTTTGTCTCCTTTTCACTAAATTGGCAGGGTTCTCCAATTTCTAGTTACATTGCCCAAATGGATAACTAATTGCATTTCCTGGATTTTTTCTCACCAAGGCCTCTGCCTACCAAAGAAACCTAAGGTCCATTCAACTAGATCCATGGCCACTTCATCTGCCTTCTGGTCTAGAACTTCATTGATGATATTTGGGCAGCAGACACATGTTTTAATGCTCATACCTTTATTGTTTATTACAAATTGGACTTGATTTACAGAAGCAGAGCTGCCTTTGGTTCAGCAGATGTTTCACTATTGCAGTCATTACATTTGGGTTATCTGCCTGCAGGTAGCCCTCAGCCGACCAGAATACCAGAGTCTTGGATTCCTGTGTCGGATCCTCTCTTCTTCCATGACGTCAGGGGTATAAAACATGCAGCTGACACCATTACATCAGTCTTTCTTGCTGCGTGGTGCCCGAAGCAGAAGCAGTTCGCAAGTGCCGATCGGCCGACTCCTGAAATTTTCGTTTTTCAGTTTCAGAACCGAAGTCTTCAAAAAAGCTAAGTACCCCATTGGGGATACTTTTTCTGGCTCTTAACCGAGGTCAGTAAAAGTTAAAAATTTGTCTTACCTGTGGAAAGCAAATACCTCATAAAGATTTTCATTCGTACTGCATTCCTTGCTTAGGCCCAGATCAGAACGTCCCTCGCTGTCGGTTTTGTGCCTTATTCAACCCACAAACTATTCATCATCGGTCTATTTTTGCAGCAAATTATTTTGGTACTCAGTACAACTATCCAAAAATGGCTTTGGTAAGCCATCCGACTGCCGATATTCCGAAAAAACGTAAGGATAAAGACAGACAGACCGCATAGGTCCAAAACTGCCGACGATGCTTCCGTTAAGCTAGTCACCAGTTCGCCGGTACTCAGGCGCTTTTGCAGCCCCTGATACCCACTACTTCAGATTCACAGGCCTCTACTAAGACCCATTTGGAGTCCAGTATGCTGCAAGATGCTTCTTCGACTATGGAACCTGCGGATGTCTCTACCTTGGATGGGTCTGGAGCCGCTGTGCAGGCACTGTCTTTTGACGGTGTATTCAGGCCTACAGATTTGCATTTTAAACTGACGCCATCTTCTTCATCCAGGCCCAAAACTCGACCCATGCCTAGAAAACTGACGTCCAAACTGCATGGTCAGGCCTGTATGCATAAAAAACAAATGATTAGAATGGCTGAAGACCTTCTTACTTAGGGGAAGCCACCTTCCCCGTCTAAGAGACGTAGAACCAATTTTCCTTCTGATTCTTCTGATATTTATGTTTCTTTTGTTTACCAGGATTTGCCCTTATAGGATTCTGATGCAGAGGATTCCATTCCCTCTGCTTCTCCTCCAGAAGATTTTTGTTTTGGTGAAACCTTGCACTTTCTTAGGGAGCATTTCCGCTGGGAAAGCCAGGATTACTCTGACTCCAAAAAGAGGCTTAGGAAAGTCTTACTCCTTCCTCAACACATAGCTATCCCTTCTGTTCTGGACATTGTAGATGATGGCTTCTTGGAATCTAGCCTGTCCCCAGTCACTTTACCTCCAGCTCTCAGAAAACCTGACCGGTATTGCAGAGTACCTGACTCTTTCAAGTCCTCTTCAAGTATCCTACTGCGGGTCCAGAGACCATTTCCAAAGGACCAAAAGGCATTAAGGCTATTGCTGCCAAAACTCCTACCCCTTCTGATAGAGATTCTAGAGCCTTGGATAGATGGGGTAAGAAGGTATACACTTCTGCTACTTTGGCCATTCGGGCTTTAAATTGCCAGTTTCATATGTTAAAGTACCAGCAGCATATTATGGGACTACTTAAACAGAAAATGATGTTGATTCCTGACTGTGCTGAACACAAAGAAATACAGGATTTAATGCATTCTGCTGAACAAGTTGGCAAACATACTCTGCAATGTGGTTTTGACTCTTTAGAAGCATCTTGCAGGGCTGCTGTTACTGGGTCTGTACTTAGAAGGCATGCTTGGCTTAAGGAGCAGAACTTGCCAGATCATGTTAAAGCTAAATTAATGGATGCTCCCTTAAACCAAGACTGCCTGTTTGGCAACAAAGCAGAAGTCCTCAAAAAGATGGAGGAAAAAGCTAAATCTATGGAAACTGTTAAAGATTTCCTGCAAGTACAGCTTCCCAGATTTAGTAGGCATTGGCCTTCAAAGAATTGGTCCTTTCCAGCCTCTTCCAGGCCTTCTCAGTCCAAACCCCGGAACAGCAGACCACCTAGATTACAGTCTCAGGCTATGCACAGGCCTAAGCAGTGAGGGGCTCCCACTTCCAAAGCAGGAGTAGTAAGACACCCCATTACGGGAAAATGGCACAATGACTTAACCTTAACCCTTCCAAGCCCTGCTCAGCTACCTGCTCCCTTAGGAGGAAAGCTCACCCTGCATGCAAAAAAAATGGGAACTCATTACCCAGGACAAATGGGTTTTGAAAATAGTTTTCCAAGGATACAGATTCCACTTCCACACCCTACCAGCCCCAAATGGTTGGCCAGACCTACCCCCAAGTCAGTGTGCAGAGGCTCAACAGTAGGATGTTCATCATGTTTCACTGCTGCAGTCCTTACACTTGGGTTATCCTGCTGGCAGGCTACCCACAGTCGGCCTGAATTCCAAAGTCCTGGTCTGGTGTCGGTTGCTGTCGCCTCTTCCCTGACGTCAGTGCGCCAGGGGTATTTAAGATGCAGCCGACGCCATTTTCTTCAGTCTTTCTTGCCGTGCGGTGCCCGAAGCAAAAGCAGTTCACAAGTGCCGGTCGGCCGACTCCTGAGATTTTCGAAACTGAATTTCAGAACCAAAGTCTTCAATAAAGCTAAGTACCCCGTTGGGCAAACTTTTTCTTTCTTCAGACCGATGTCAGTAAAAGTTAACAATTGTATTTCTTGTGGGAAGCAAATACCTCATAAGGATTTTCACTCTTACTCTATTCCTTGCCTAGGCCCTGACCACGACGTTACTAGTTGTCGGTTTTGTGCTAGATTCCACCAACGCACTATTAAGCTTCAGTTTGATTTTGCTTTACATAACTTTGGCCGAAGGTTTAACTACATAATGCCGTCGGAACAACCGACGACCGGAATTCATAAAAAACGCAAAGACAAAGAAAAGGACAGGCATCTGAGGTCCAAAACAGATGACGAAGCCTCTTCTAGGCCAGTCGCCAGTTCACCGGTTCTCAGTGAGGTGCTTTCGCAGCCCCTGACACTCGCTACCTCAGAGTCACAGGCCACCTCCGACTCCCACGTGGAAACAGCTAGGCCTCTGGAAACTCAAGGTATTGGGCTTATGGAAACTATTCCCTCAGATGGGTCCGGAGCCGCTGAGCAGGCATCGGCTTTTGAGGGTGTTTTCAGATCTTCACAGCTTACTATCAAGTCCACTTCAGCAGCCAAGGCAAAGTCTAAAACACCACTAAAGACAAAGAAACAAGTACAGCATTCTCCTGGACAGTCATCCATGCCAAAGAAACAGATGCTTAAAATGGTCGAGGACCTAATTACTTTGATCAGGGGTTCCCATCCCCCTCCTGATAAAAGGCCTATGCAAGACACTGACTATGACTGTTTTGACCAGGTCTCTCTTTCCTCTGATTCCTCTTCAGAACAGGGATATTCTCTTCCTCCCTATGAGGACTCTGATGCTGAAGAATCTATCCCTTCAGCCTCTCCTCCTGAGGATTACTCTTTTGGGAAAACCATGCACACCATGAGGGATCATTTCCATTGGGAGAGCCAGGATTATTCAGAATCCAAGAAAAGGCTCAGAGACTTTCTTTTACTACCTCAGCACAGGCCCCTTGCTATCCCCCCTGTACTAGATATTGTTGATGATGTTTTTTCTGAATCCAGTTTGTCTCCTGATTCTTTACCCCCTGCACCAGTCAAGCCAGATAGGTACTACAGGGTCCCAGACTCAGAAATTTCTTTATAAAAACCCTGCTGCTAACCCAGAAACAATTTCTCAGGGTCCTAAAGGGGTCAAGGCTTCCACTGCAAAAAACCCTGTTCCCTCTGATAGGGATTCTGGAGCACTGGATAAATGGGGGAAAAAAGTTTACACTTCTGCTACTTTAGCTGTACGGTCTTTAAACTGCCAGTTTCACATGCTTAAATATCAACAATACCTAATGTCTTTGCTAAAACAGAAAATGCTTACAAGCTCAGAATGGCCTGACAATAAGGAAATGCAGGATTTATTGCATGCAGCTGAACAAGTGGGAAAGCATACTCTGCAATGTGGTTTTGATTCATTAGAGGCTTCTTGCAGAGCCATAGTTACAGGTTCTGTCATTCGAAGGCATGTTTGGTTAAAAGTACAAAGTTTACTTGATCATGTTGAAGCAAAATTATTGGATGCTCCATTACAGCATGATACTTTGTTTGGTGTTAAGGCAGAAGAGGTGTTAAAGAAAATGGAGGATAAAGCAAAATCAATGCAGACAGTAAAGGATTTCTTACAAGTTCAGCCACCTAGATTTAGCAGGAACTGGCCTTCTAAAAATTGATTCTTTCCAGTGTCAGACAGGCCACAAAGAGGCAGATACAGACGCCCAAGAGGCAGAGCTCAGCCCCAAGGCTCATACAGACCTAAACAGTGGGGTGCTTCAGCCCCCAAAGGCAGAGAAGACAAATCACAACCTTATAGGAAACAGTCCCAATGACTTCCCTCTACAAATGCCAAGCACTTACCTTTTGGCAGCTCCCTTAGGGGGAAAACTAGCACTTTTCCCACAAAATTGGCACACGATCACCCAGGACAAATGGGTACTGAATATTGTTTCTCAGGGTTGCAGGTTCCACTTTCACACCCTACCAAGGCCAAACGGTATGCCAGATCTGCCACAAAATCAATGGGCAGAGGCACAAAAAACAAATGTCTGCTCTCATGGATATGAAAGCTATTCAAAAAGTACCACAGCAAGAACAGGGACAAGGATTTTACTCAAGACTTTTCTTGGTACCCAGAAAGGACAAAGCCTGGAGACCAATACTGGACCTGTCAATTCTAAATACTTTCCTGGATGTTCCAAAATTCAAAATGTTGACACTGCAGCAACTTTTACCCATGCTGGGCAAGAAGGCTTGGCTAGTTACTTTGGACCTCAAAGAGGCATACTTGCATGTCCTAATCGGACAATCTTGAAGATACCTCAGATTCATAGCTGGCGCAATGCATTACCAATTCTCTGCACTGCCCTTTGGCTTGTCTACTGCATCTAAGGTTTTCAGAAAATGCCTGGCACCAGTAATTGCATTTTGCAGACAAAAAGGAATTCAAATATATCCCTACTTGGACGACTGCCTTATTCAAGCAGAGAGCAAGGACATTCTACTAAAGCGTCTGGGTTTTGTAAAAAGATTACTAATTTGCCTAGGGTACACAGTAAACGAAAAGAAATCAAAACTAGTGCCCTCTCATGAGATAATATTCCTGGGTGCAAGCTTAAATACAACTGCCCAGATGGCTTCTCACACCAGACAAATGCAAGTGACTCATTACTTTCAAATCATGGCAGCAAAGACCCAGCTACCTGCAAGAAAAATTCTGCAGGCTTTGGGCTTCATGGCATCCTGCTAATTCCATATGCAAGACTGCATATGAGTTAGCTACAGTGGTATCTAAAAAGTGTTTGGACTCAACATTGCCACAGCCTGGAAACAGTAATAACTCTTATTCCCTGCCTGCAACAGGAGTTTCGATGGTGGGCACTGGCCTGTCACCACAACAAGGGACAGCCTTTCACTTTACCCACAGCCAGGCAGACACTAACAACAGATGCATCGGATTATGCCCGCGGACCAAATGCATCTTCACATCAATCAAAAAGAGATGCTAGCTGTACAGAATGCCCTGACAGCCTTCAAGGATCTACTACATCCAGGACAACTATTACTAAAGACGGACAATACTACAGTTATGTGGTACATAAGCAAGGGGGCACACATTCCTACCCCCTCTGCAGGCAAGCCATGACTTTGTGGAACACAGCACTGACCTACCAAGTACATCTACAGGCACAATTCCTGCCAGGAAAGAAAAATACTCTGGCAGACAAACTAAGCAGAAACCTCATGGACCCTAACAAGTGGAAACTACATCCACAGGTCTTCAGCATGATAACAAGAAAATGGGGATGCCCCAGACATAGATCTTTTTGCCTCCCCTCACAATTGCCAACTACAGAGATTCTACACAAGGACGTATCACTCATAAGCATGGAAAGTGGATGCTCTATCATTCAGCTGGAAAACCCTATCAGTTTATGCCTTTCCTCCACTGCCTCTCCTTCCCAAGGTGCTCCTAAAAGTCAGACAAGAGAAGCCAAAAATTATTCTGATTGCCTCAGACTGGCCACGCCAGTACTGGTACCCAGTCCTAAAGAGCTTGTCTCAAGGCCCAGCCTGGACTTTACCTCAAATTCCTCATCTTCTGACTCAACAAAACAATCGGATCCTGCACAGCCAACTCAAAACCTTAAATCTGGCTGCATGGCAGATAATATAGCCACTCAGAACACATCTCTCTCTAAAGCTGTTATGGATGTCATTTTGGAAGCCAGGAGGCCCAGCACCAGGAAATCTTATGCAGAAAAATGGAAGAGATTCTGTGCTTGGAGCCAGGCACAAGGACTTGAACCACTTGTTCCAAATATTCATCAGATTTTACAATACCTAACTGAGATGCTGGACAAAGGCCTATCCTTCTCATCAATTAAGATCCATGCCTCTGCCATTTCAGCTCATTACAATACGGAACCTCCTACTTTTTCTCATCCACTGCTAAGACAGTACCTCAGAGGGGCAAAAACATAAGACCCCCAAGGAGAGCACCGATACCTACATGGGACCTCAACTTTGTCTTAGAAAAGCTCACACTGCCTCCTTCTGAGCCAGCCAATACAGCTGATATAAAATTCTTATCATGGAAAACTGCTATGCTCCTAGCAGTAACTTCAGCAAGAAGAGTTTCGGAGTTACAGGCATTAATGGCAGTGGAACCTTTTATCATTTTTCATCCGGACAGGGTTTCTCTAAGGACAAACCCAACATTTATGCCAAAGGTAGTATCCATTGTGGCTCTTAACCAAACCATTCATTTGCCAACTTTTTATCCAAATCCCCAGAATAAAGGGGACAGACTTCTGCACTCTTTGGACATACACAGGCAGCTACGCTTCTACTTGGACAAAACAAAAGCTTTCAGAAAAACTGAGCAACTATTTGTAGCATATGCTGCAGGATCACAAGGAAAGGCTTTCTCAAAGCAGACCATTTCAAAATGGATAGGACACTGTATTCGTTTCTGCTATGCACAGCATGGCAAGTCAGTGCCTAAAAATATTAGGCCACATTCTACCAGGGCAGCAGCCACTTCAGCAGCCTTTCTCAGAGGAGTACCAACCAAGGAAATTTCGGAGGCTGCAACTTGGAGTTCAGTGCACACTTTTACCAAGCATTATCACTTACCTCTTTACTCTAAATCCAGAGCAGGCTTTGCCACTGCAGTTCTGCAGGGCCTCATAGCCACTCCTAATCCTAATCCTATTTAGACCCAGCCGCCCTACCTCAGCTTTGGGATTCAACCCAAGTGTAATGACTGCAACAGTGAAACACGATGAACATAGTATAGTTGTGTACCTACCATAAATGTAGATGTTAGAGTGTATTCACTGTTGCAGTCCAGGTTACCCACCCTCCATCCCCTTTCTTTGCTGGGACTTATCTATACTTCTCTATCCTATACAGCCTATGTGGTGTATTTGCTTGTAGATGAAGGTATTGTTTTTATTTTACTGTGTGTTTTTATATGCAGTATGTATTGCCTACCTTCTTGGGGGCACCTGACATCTGGGGCAAGAAAAACTGAAGAAAATGGCGTTGGCTGCATCTTAAATACCCCTGGCGCACTGATGTCAGGAAAGAGGCGACAGCAACCGATGCCAGACCAGGACTTTGGAATTCAGGCCGACTGCGGGTAGCCTGCCAGCAGGATAACCCAAGTGTAATGACTGCAACAGTGAATACACTCGAACATCTACATTTATGGTAGGTACACAACTGTACTTTCTGTCTCTTCTAAGTGTCAGGACTATTCAACCTCTCCCAGCAGAAGAAAGGGGATAAGGTTTTTATTAAAGACTTTTCCTGGTACTCAGAAAAGACGGCTCCTAGTGTCTTATCCTTGACCTCTCTATTCTAAACACCTTTTTGGTAGTCCCAAAATTCAAGGTGCTAACCCTTCAACAGCTGCTTCCTGTGCTAGGCAAAGATGCCTGGTTGGCAACCTTAGACTTAAAGGAAGCTTACCTGCACATTCCAATGAGGGAATCTTGCAGAAAATACCTATGCTTCAGAGCAGGCTCCATGCACTGTCAGTTCTCTGCACTTCCCTTTGGCTTATCTACTGCGCCCAGGGTATTCACAAAGTGTCTAGCTCCAGCCATTGCATTTTGCAGGCAGAGAAATATTCAAATATACCCATACTTGGACGATTGTCTGGTTCAGGCAGAAAGCCAGGAATTGCTATTAAAACATCTGGCATTCCTAAAGAAATTTCAAAACTCACTGGGGTACACCATAAACTAAATGAAATCTCACCTAGTACCCTGCCAACAAATTGTATTCCTGGTAGCAAGTTTGAACACAGCTTCCCATATGGCTTTCCTCACTCCAGAGAAACAAGTTTGACAACCTGCTTCAAACTACTGGCCACAAAGACCCAGCTATCTGCAAGAAAAATTCTGCAAGCCCTGGGGTTCATGGCCTCTTGCATTCTACTAATTCCATATGCAAGACTGCATATGAGGAAACTACAATGGTATCTAAAAAGCCTATGGTGTCAACTTTCTCAGGACCTGGAATCAATGATTCCTGTCATTCCTTCTATAAAGACAGTTACTTTGGTGGGCAGAGGCCTGCTACCACAACAAGGGGCTCCCTTTCACTCTACCCCCTGCCGCCCAAACCCTAACAGACGCATCAGACTGTGCATGGGGGGCTCACTTGACAGGGCAGTGTATTCAGGGCAAATGGAACCCGAGACAGGTGCACCTGCATATCAGTGAAAAAGAAATGTTAGCTGTGCAGAATTCCCTGACAGCCTTCAAGGACCACATTCTTCCAGGGCAATTATTGGTAAAGACAGACAACACCACAGTTATGTAGTACATAAACAAGCAGGGGGGCAACCCACTCGTACCCTCTCTGCAGACTAGCCATGGCTCTGTGGAACACAGCCTTGAGCTACCAAGTGCACCTACAAGCTCAATTCCTGCCAGGCAAGCTAAAGTCAGTGGCAGACGATCTAAGCAGAAATTTCATGGACCCACATGAATGGAAACTGGAACCAAAAATTTTCAACCTCTTGAGGAACAAATGGGGGACTCCAGAGATGGACCTGTTTACCTCCCCTCAGAACTACCAATTGGACAAATTCTGCACAATTACTTCCCACAGTCAAGCTTGGAAAGTGGATGCCCTGTCCTTTACCTGGGAAAGCCTCTCAGTTTATGCCTTTCCCCCTCTGCCTCTCCTCTCGAAGGTTCTACTAAAGATCAAACAGGACAAACCAAGGACAATACTGATTGACCCAGACTGGCCACGCCAGCACTGGTACCACCTCTTGTGCAGTATGACACTGCTGGAACCATGGCACCTGCTTCAGACCCCCTCCCTGCTGTCCCAGCAGGTGGGCCAGATTCTGCACCTCAGCTTCAAACCCTGAACCTTACAGCCTGGCTAATTCCTTGACCTCTCCAATAGCATCCCTCAGTAAGCAGATGGTAGATGTCATTCTGGAGGCAAGAAGACCTAGTACTAGAACATCCTATGCTGAAAAGTGGAAAAGATACTGTTCCTGGAGCCAGATTCAAGGGATGGGCACAATGGTGCCCAGCTTACCTCATATTCTTCAGTACTTAACAGAAGTGCTCCACAAGGGCCTTTCCTTCTCATCAATTAAAATTCATGCCTTTGCCATTTCAGTACATTATAATACTGAACCCACCCCTCTTCTCTCACCCCCTGCTAAAGCAATTCCTCAGAGGGGCCAAAAATTTAAGACCTCCCCCAGGAGAAGCCCCTACTCCAGCCTGGGACCTTAACTTTATATTGGAAAAGCTCACTCTTCTTCCTTTTGAGCCAGCTGCAACTGCAGAGTTGAAATTCCTTTCTTGGAAAACAGCCTTCCTCCTAGCCATCACTTCAGCAAAAAGAGTGTCTGAATTACAGGCCCTCATGGCAGTGGAGCCCTTCATTATCTTCCATGCAGACAGGGTTTCCCTCGGGACCAATCCTTCCTTTATGCCCAAGGTGGTGTCTAGTGTGGCCCTAAACCAGTCCATTCATTTGTCTACCTCTTTCCCGAATGCACAAAACAGAGGAGAACGAAGACTGCACTCTTTGGATATGCACAGACAACCTAGATTTTATTTGGACAGGACTAAGCCTCTCAGAAAATCTGAACAGCTGCTAGTTGGCTTTGCTGCAGGGGCAGGCCATTTTAAAGCAAACCATTTCTAAATGGATAACCCAGTGCATTCATTTCTGCTGTAAGCACCATGGAAATCCTATCCCACAGGGGATAAGATCACATTCCACCAGGGCTGCATCTACCTCTACATCCTTTCTCAGAGGAGTCCCTACCAAGGACATCCTAGAAGCTGCTACCTGGAGCTCTGTACATGCCTTCACCAAGCATTACCACATGCCTATTTTTTCTATTCCACAGCTGGTTTTGCCACTGCAGTCTTGCAGGGCTTAATAGCTGGCCCTAATGTTCTCTAACTTCCTCCTCCCTTCCTTAGCTTTGGGAATCGACCCAAATGTAATGACTTCTACAGTGAAACACGAAGAATATAGTACAGTTGTCTACACTTACCATAAATGTAGATGTTCGAGTGTATTCACTGTTGCAGTCCTGGTTACCCTCTCTCCAGCCCCTGACTTCTCATGGCTCAACTTTTCCTTCTTGTTTCAAGCTTTCTGGTGTATTTCCATTTTGATGGAGGTGCAACATAATTGCTTCCCATTGTGGGGGCACCTGACACCTGGGGCAAGAAAAACTGATGTAATGGTGTCAGCTGCATGTTTTATACCCCTGACGACCTGACGTCTTGGAAGAAGAGGCAGCATCTGATGCAGGAATCCAAGACTCTGGTATTCAGGCCGGCTGAGTGCTACCTGCAGGCAGATAACCCAAATGTAATGACTGCAACAGTGAATACACACTCTAACATCTACATTTATTGTAAGTGTACACAACTGTACTTTCTCCGGAATATACTTCCATGAGGACCACTGAAGATTTACATACCTGGAGGCTCTGTCCCATATGTTGAGAAAGAATGAAAATGACAATATCAGATATTTAAAGGTATGTATTCACCATAACTATGCATCTGTATTGTCCATTTTCGTTCTTCATCCCCCACCCTTCCTCCATCCTGTCATCTTTTGGAGTGACCTGATGGATTATTTGGAACCTGTACTTCCGGGTTTGAGCACTGCTCTAATTTTCTGTTATCTTCTGTTATACACTGAAATTTTTATGGCAATAAACTGTCTGAGGTATTTGGGATAGACTAGGGCGTTATGGGTAGAGGGGAAGAGCTCGAGAGTTGGATCTGATTTGTAGAATACGGCTGAGTCAGATCCGAGGATCGGATCTATGACCCATATGTTGAGGAAGAATGAAAATGGATAACACAGATGCCTAGTTACAGTAAGTAAATAACTTTAATTTCTTCACTTTTTGCACTGTACTGCCTACATTTCTTAATATGGTAAAAGAAAGAAAAGAAGAAAAAAAAGGCATCTATGTACTTTAATAATTTTATTGTATTCAAGAACAACAATTAAAAATATTTTATTATAAAGTAAGCAATTTATATTGTGAAATGTTTCATAGAAATACTGTTAAGAAATTTAAGTTTTACTTACAGTTAGCCTGTGTTCCTTCTTTCTCCCCTCCCCTCAGAGTTCTTCCAAACATTAATGACATGAAGTGAGGCAAGTGCTTTGCAGTTCCTCTCAAGTTTAACAAAGTCAATAAAAGTCCACTCTCTGCACTTACTGTTATGCTACTGTATTTCACAAATGTGACTAATGCTTTGCACTCTCACATTTATTCACTATTTCCATATTGCTGGTTTACTTCCTTTTTATTTCTATCTTCCAACTCCAGATGGCGGTTCAATTCGACAGTATTCACGATTCTTCTGGTCAGCTCCTGTGTTTTTCTCCGTCTCTCAAGCATTTTCCCTTGGAGCAGTGGAAAAGGTTTAACTGGCTTCTCTCCATTTACTTTTTGTCTCATTCATCTGAAAATAGAGCCCCCTTCTCCTTGATGTCTCATGTTTTGTTGGACTTAGCCTGTTCTACATCAAAAATGACTTTGATCCTCCAGAAAAAAAAAATAATCTTAAGATAGCTGGATACAGCAGTTTGAATCTCATACCTGCACATTGAATAATCATTTTCCAGAAACACTCTGCTGTCTCCAGTGTTTAATACTTTGCCCTTTTGCCGCAGTTTTGTCAGGATCAACTGTTTCTCCTGGTAGGTTTGCACATTTATTAATAAGGACTTTACTGCATTCTCATGACCATATTTGGAGCAAACACAGTGAGCCCGTTCAGTTAACAGTTCCTGCTGTAGCATACCAGTCTGGTTGCTTATTTGTGCCTTCATTAAATTAATACAGTGTGTTCTTTATAGTTGCTGTAATACAGCAGATGAAGTCAGATTTTCCCTATGTGCGCTGTCCTCTAATTGTATTATTTGAAACATCTTATCTTCAACAGTCTCATAGTCAGCCAGCCTTTCAACCTCTGATTTTTGCAGATGTCCTTCATGGATGCATCTGCAGTCATAACAAATGGGTTGTCCTGTCGTCAGGCAGCCCTTCGGTCGGCCGGATTCCAAAGTCCGGGTCCGGCTTCGGCTGATGTCGCACTTCACCCGACATCATCTCTGCTGGTCTTCAGGTATAAAGGCATCAGCCGACGCCATTTTCCTCAGTCTTTCTTGCCGCGTGGCGCCCGAAGCAGAAGCTGTTCGCAAGTGCTGGTCGGTCAGATCCAGAGATTACTACTACCGAATACTACTTTGAAGACTTCTAAAAGCTAAGTACCCGTTGGGGACTCTTTCTTGCCTCAGCCGATGTCAGAAAAAGTCAATAACTGTTTAACTTGTGGGAAACAAATACCTCATAAAGATTTCCACTCTTACTGTTTGCCTTGCTTAGGCCCAGACCACGACGTAGCAGCCTGTTGGCCTGTGCTTCCTTCAACCGACGAACGCTTAGGCGTCGGTCGGAGTTTGCTGAACAGTTTTTCGGCTCAGATTTTGGGTACATTATGCCGTCGGATCCTCCGACTACCCAAATTGTTAAGAAACGCGAAGAAAAAGAGAGACACTCGCGGTCCGCGGTTTCGGCGAAACCACGGTTAAGCAAGCATGAGTGTCTCGGTTTCGGCGAAACCGAGAAAACTGGTCAATCTTCAGCGAATCCATGACTACTACTGAGGCTCCTGCTACCTTACCTGAATCAGCCTCAGAAATTTTGCCTACAACTGTGGCTCCTACTGATCTATCAGACACCATCCCTTTGGATATCTCTACCCCAGCACATGGTGCTGCTAGGCCTCCTGCAGCCATGTCTATTAAGGCCTTTGCCAGGGCTAAAGCAGCCAAATCAGCTAAATCAGGGCCTGTTAAACCACCCTCACTCAGGCCCACTTCTAGTTCACAAATGCTTACTCTGGCAGAAGATTTAATATCCTTAATTAGGGGATCCCAATCTCACCCAGACAGGGCCTCTCAGCCCTCAGAAAAGAGACCTAGAGCAGAGCCCCCCGAGCCTGTGTCCTCTGATGATTCTGCGGATGACTCAGACATTACAGACCAGCCAGAGGCTCCTTTTTCCAATTATGAAGATTCAGATGCTGAAGAATCCATCCCAGCTGCCTCTCCACCAGAGGAATTCTCCTTTGGGAAACCTTACATGCCATGAGAGAACAATTCCAATGGCAGGGACAAGATTTCTCAGATTCAAGAAAAGGCTTAGGACTTTCTGCACTTACCACAACATAGGCCCTTAGCTATACCTCCTGTCCTATCTGTTGTGGACGATGCATTTAATGATGTCTGCACTGCACCTGATTCTTTACCTCCAGCCCCTGCCAAACCAGATAGATTTTACAGGGTGCCAGACACTCATCACCACCTATACAAGGCCCCGCTTGCAGACCCCGAAACTATATCCCAGGGGCCTAAGGCAGTTGCCTCGACCACAGCAAAAAACCCTATTCCCTCTGAAAGGGAATCCAGGTCCTTAGAGAGATGGGGGAAAAAAGTCTACACCTCTGCTACTCTCTCAGCTAGAGCTTTAAACTGTCAGTTTCACATGATTCAATACCAAGAGTTTATGCTTGATCAGTTAATTAAAAAGCTGTCCTCTGATGAATCTTTAGATAAGTGACAGTCCGGTTAGACACCACGTTCTCAAATCCACTGTTTAATCCACATAACACCAGACAAACATAATCCAAGCAACAAAAGCTCGAATGTAACGATACAGATGCAAGAATCAAACACCCAGGAAACACATTAGTGTACAGCAATAAAATAGCAGTTAAGCGCTTTCAACCATTCGTCAACTGGTCTTCATCAGAACTGCTGAAAGAAGCGTTCAGTAAGTTTAAATCAACTTTGTGGCGCCAAAACATGCAACTTCATTCTTAAAGAAATATACACATATATATATAATGATGTAAAGAAATAAATGAAGTAAATGAATAAATGAATAATACAACTCATTAAAAGTACTCATTAAAAGTACTCATTAAAAGCCAACAACTAGTCTCTATTCAGCCCACTTGTTCTCATAAAATGTGTGTTTCGTATAAAATTAGCATAAAATTCACTACTGCATAGTGTTAAAAATTGTATTAAAAACTAATTTAAATACTATGTGAAAAAAATAACATTAATTTATACCATCCATTTGTATACTTATCCTATTGTTATTATCTATACAAGATGATAATAATTTCATTTAATATATAAATCTTATGTTGTAAAAAATAACTAAAAAATAATAGTAATAATAATAAATGTATAATAGCTACAAATATATCTTGTTTACAAATAACACAATAATTTGGTTAAAACATTTCCTATTAATTAGTGCACATTATGTACCTCGTGTAAATTATAATAAAATATATAATATAATGTAATATAATGTGCATCTTATAGTATTTGACATATAAAATGTATTAGACTCATGTATTCCTTATTTGATAGTGATATGTGCTATTTACACTATTTAAACATTTAACATTAATGCAATTAATTTAATAAACTTTTAATAGAAATATTGTCATTTAAGCCCGGTGGACAGGTTGCATCAGTATATAATTGCCACCAAGCTTCTTTAAAGGCTATTAAACCTTTAACATCACCCCCCATAGGATTAATAGGTATCACCTCCAATATGGAGAACTTAAATGTATGTTCTGCCCCCAACATATGAACATGCCTGGACAAGGCATTTGTGTCATTCTTTGTTCTAATACTGTACAAATGATCATATATGCGCTTTTTCAAACTTCGTTCCGTTCTCCCCACATAATAAGCGTCACAGATGTCACATGTAGCTAAATAAATAACATTTTTCGTATTACAATTCCCATTTTTACAAGTGATGACACTCCTATGTCCATTCTTTAATACAATTTTACCAACACAATTCATATATTTACAATAATTGCAAAATCCACACTTTTTGCTTCCTTTGTGAGGTTCATATTTCTTATTTCCTCCTGTATTGTGTTCCAAAAGTTTTTTCATGTTCATACCCATCCTATATATGAATTTCGGTTTATTACCCAATATATCTACCAAATATTGGTCACTACTAATCAAATACCAAAATTTTAAGATGATTAATTGAATCTTTTCTGTGGCAATATTATATGGTATAATACATGCCCTTAAGTAACTCGGCCCCACTCCATCATTATTCAATTTAGGATAAATAATAATATCTCCTGATCCCAACAATGGTTTATACTTTATGCCCCTATTTTTTAATATATAAGCCACTGTCTCGGTCATCATACTACTTGGGTAACCCCTTTCTAAAAAATAATTCTGTATTAATGTTAATTCCTTTTTCAAATCTGTCAATTCAGTTGACGAATGGTTGAAAGCGCTTAACTGCTATTTTATTGCTGTACACTAATGTGTTTCCTGGGTGTTTGATTCTTGCATCTGTATCGTTACATTCGAGCTTTTGTTGCTTGGATTATGTTTGTCTGGTGTTATGTGGATTAAACAGTGGATTTGAGAACGTGGTGTCTAACCGGACTGTCGCTTATTGGAGGTACCGTAGTACATTTAGGTGGTTTGCACTTTACTTGCTTGGTTTCTGAATCTTTAGATAAGAAATATGTATTAGAAATGGTGAATAACATCCAACAGGTTAGTAAACATTCTTTAAAATGCGGCTATGATGCACTGGAGGCTTCATTTAGATCAGCCATGACTGGCACAGTGATAAGAAGGCATGCATGGTTGAAAGAACAGGTCTTACCGGATCATGTTAAAGCTAAGCTATTGGATGCTCCTATGGATAAGGCCAGTCTATTTGGGGAACCTGCCCAGCAGGTAATGAAGAAAATGGAAGAGAAGGCAAAATCTGTACAAACAGTTAAAGATTTCCTACAGGTTCAGCCCCCAAGGTTTAGCAGGAACTGGCCTGCCAAAAATTGGTCCTTTCCTGACTCCACAAGATCACAAAGGGGCAGGAACAGACGCTCTAGGGGCAGAAATCAATCCAGAGGAGGTGCCTACAGAGGACGACAGTGGCAAGGCAATAACCGAGGCACAGGCACAACCACTGCCACTGCAACAGGACAATCACATTGACTTGGCTCTGACTCCGCCTACCAGGAAGCAAATAGCAGCACCATTAGGCGGAAAGTTAGCCTTATTCTCAAAAAATTGGCACTATATTACAAAAGACAAGTGGATTTTGCAAACCATAGACCAAGGCTACCGGTTCCACTTCCACACTTTACCAGTAAAAAGAGGAATGCCAAACCTGCCCCCAAATCAAAAAATAGAAGCCCTGCACCAGATAGCGGAATTAATAAAGATGAGAGCTGTGGAAAGGGTGCCAATAACAGAACAGGGCAAAGGATTCTACTCCAGACTCTTCCTAGTACCAAGAAAAGAAAAACTGGAGACCTATTCTCGACCTGTCCATCTTAAACACATACATCATTGTCCCAAAATTCAAAATGCTGACCCTACAGCAACTTCTTCCCATGCTGGGCAAGGAGTGTTGGCTGGTAACTCTAGATCTCAAGGAGGCATACCTGCACGTCCCCATTCGACCAAATTGCAGAAGATACCTCAGATTTCTTGCAGGATCAGAGCATTATCAATTCTCAGCATTGCCCTTTGGCTTATCTACTGCGCCCAGAGTATTCACAAAATGCCTGGCATCCGTAATCGCTCACTGCAGAGTACAGGGAATCCAAATTTATCCATACCTGGGCGACTGCCTGTTACAAGCGGACAACAAAAGCAAGCTGACAACAGATTTACAAAGGGTCATTTACTTGCTACAAGCCCTGGGATACACAGTTAATTTACAAAAATCAAGGCTGATACCATCCCAGACAAGAACTTTCTTGGGCGCGGAATTGGACACAGTAAAGCAGATGGCATTCCTAACTGCAGAAAAACAAAAAGAACTCCCTCTTTACTTCTTGGCATTAACAAAGCAGAACAAACTAACAGCAAGAAAAGTTCTGCAGGCCTTGGGCTTCATGGCATCATGCATAATCTTGGTCCCACATGCCAGACTGCATATGAGAAAGTTACAGTGGTACCTAAAGAATTTATGGTCTCAACACAGGCACAGCTTAGAAACAGAAGTACCACTAATCCCATGCTTAAAACAGGAGTTCCTATGGTGGGCTCGGGCATGCCAGTCAAACCCAGGCTTACCCTTCCACAACTTTCCAGCAAACCAAACCATCACAACGGATGCCTCAGACCTAGGATGGGGGGCACACATGCTGGACAAATGCGTACAAGGACTGTGGACTCAGGACCAACTGCACCTGCACATAAACCAAAAAGAAATGCTGGCAGTAAAACTGGCAATACTAAAATTCAGACCATTCCTCAAAGAAGGCCATTTGATAAGGACAGACAACACCACAGTCATGTGGTACATCAACAAACAGGGAGGCACTCATTCTTACCCCCTATACAGAATGACTTTGGACCTTTGGAATCTGGCTCTCAGCTACAACATCCAGTTACAGGCAATATTTGTACCGGGAAAGAGAACACCCTAGCAGACATTTTAAGCAGAACCACCTCGGATGCTCACGAATGGATGCTACACCCGGACATCTTCAAGGCCATCACAAAGAAATGGGGAATGCCACAAATAGATTTATTCGCTTCCCACAAAATCACCAGCTCAAAAATTCTGCACAAGGACATTCCACCCACTTGCATGGAAGGTGGACTCTCTATCCTTCAGCTGGAAAGGCCTGACAGCATATGCATTTCCACCTCTTCCCTTGATGCACAAGGTACTACTGAAAATCAAGAGGAGCGTCCAAGGATAATTCTGATAGCTCCAAACTGGCCAAGACAACACTGGTACCCATTGCTGAGGAGCATGTCTCGGGAGAAAATGTGGTCAATACCCTGATGCCTCTGATGTTAACTCAGAACAACTACAACATCATACATCCAAACCTAAAACCTTGCAACTGACTGCCTGGAACATCACATAGCAGTAACTAACCCAGACCTTTCACAAAGGGTTTAAGACATTATCCTTGAAGCCCGCAGACCTTCAACAAGAAGGAACTATGCAGGAAAATGGAAAAGGTTCGTCATTTGGAGTACTGAAAGAGGAAAAGATGTGTCGAACATAGATATTGCTAACATTCTGAAGTACTTGGCAGAGCTTCTACATACAGGCCTGTCCTATTCCTCCATCAAGATACATGCATCAGCTATTTCAGCAGAATACAGCTTTGATCCTCCTGTCTTTTCACACCCTCTACTCAGGCAGTTCCTCAGAGGGATCAAGAATGTAAAACCTCCTAGGAAACCACCATTACCAGCATGGGACTTGAATTTTGTACTAGAAAAGTTGACACTCCCTCCGTTTGAACCAGCAGCAACAGCAGATCTACAACAACGATCATGGAAAACTGCTTTCCTACGGGCTATTACTTCAGCAAGGAGGGTTTGAACTACAGGCCTTAATGGCAGTGCAACCCTTCCTAATCTTCCATCAAGATAGGGTGTCCATGAGAACTAATCCTACATTTATGCCTAAGGTGGTATCCAGAGTGTCTTTAAACCAGGCAATCCACCTACCTACCTTCTTTCCCAATCCACAAAACAGAGGTGAAGGAATAATGCATACCTTGGATGTACATAGACAGTTACGCTACTACCTGGACAGAACCAAAGGTAACAGAAGAACTGACCAGCTCTTTGTAGCCTATGCAACAGGAAGGGAAGGAAAAGCAATTTCCAAACAGACAATCTCCAAATGGATAGGAAATTGCATAAGATTCTGTTACTCCTACCATGGAAAACCAATTCCACAGAACATAAGACCTCATTCTACAAGGGCTACAGCCACTACCACAGCTTTCTTAAGAGGAGTGGCAACCAAGGACATTATTTAGGCGGCTACTTGGACCTCCGTGCATACATTTGCCAAGCATTATAATTTACCTCTATATTCTAGATCCCGAGCAGGGTTTGCCACTGCTGTTCTGCAAGGGATCCTGACTACACCATAATTATTATTCCTCCTGCCCTAGTTTGGCTATGGTATTCTACCCATTTGTTATGACTGCAGATGCATCCATGAAGGACATAGTACAGTTTTGTACCTACCATAAATGTAGATGTCCGAACTGGATAGCATCTGCAGTCAGATTCTCCCTCCTTCCCCTCTGCGGTACTCCTAGGGTATTTACCCTCCTAATAGCTAGCTGGGGGAGTCTCTTATGGTGTATTTGTTTGTATATATGTACATACATGTTTATTTTTTGTGTTTGCCTTCTACTGTTTTGGAAACATTGGCATTTATCCAAAATTTAGCTTTCCAAGAGGGCAATTGGCATCTGGGGCAAGAAACACTGAGGAAAATGGCGTCGGCTGGTGCCTTTATACCCGAAGACCAGCAGAGATGACGTCGGGTGAAGTGCGACATCAGCCGAAGCCGGACCCGGACTTTGGAATCCGGCCGACCGAAGGGCTGCTTGACGACAGGACAACCCATTTGTTATGACTGCAGATGCTATCCAGTTCGGACATCTACATTTATGGTAGGTACAAAACTGTACTTTTTGTCTGCTCATCTGAATATCTCTTTAAAGCTTTTTCATTTTTTCCATCCTTTTGTTATTTAAGTTGATATAAGCACATTGACTTAGCTTCCAGTAATCTAAAGGAAAATTGTTATGCATCAGAGCTGAAGTTTGAACTTCTTTTAGCTGAGCAAGCTGTAGGATTATTCCCAGTTAGTGTTTTCTCATCACCTTTTCTAGTTGATTTTCTTCCAGGCTCTTAGTTTCTTCTTTGCAGGCATCCAGCCAGTGTATGTACTAGCCAGTAACTGAATTTTACTCAAGCTGACAGTATCACTGGCCGTTGTTTCTCACTTTTTTGTTTTCACAGTGGGAGAGTTGAAGTTAAGCTGTTGAGCAGTGTGCAGTCCTCTTGGAAGTCCGAAATCCATTCTACCCTTGTTCTTTTTACCATCTTAGCCCATTGATGTATTAACATCAGTAATGATGTCCTTCATGGATGCATCTGCAGTCATAACAAGTGGGTTGTCCTGTCGTCAGGCAGCCCTGCAGTCGGCCGGATTCCAAAGTCTGGGTCCGGCTTCGGCTGATGTCGCACTCCACCCGACGTCATCTCTGTTGGTCTTCGGGTATAAAAGCATCAGCCAACGCCATTTTCCTCAGTCTTTCTTGCCGCGTGGCGCCCGAAGCAGAAGCTGTTCGCAAGTGCCGGTCGGTCGGATCCAGAGATTACTTCTACCGAATACTACTTGAAGACTTCTAAAGCTAAGTACCCGTTGGGGACTCTTTCTTGCCTCAGCCGATGTCAGAAAAAGTTAACAATTGTTTAACCTGTGGGAAACAAATACCTCATAAAGATTTCCACTCTTACTGTCTGCCTTGTTTAGGCCCAGCCCACGACGTAGCAGCCTGTTCGGCCTGTGCCTCTTTCAACCGAGCGGCTTAGGCGTCGGTCGGAGTTTGCAGAACAGTTTTTCGGTTCTGATTTTGCATACATTATGCCGTCGGATCCTCCGACTACCCCAAAAGCAAAGATAAAGACCGACACTCGCGGTCCAGCGGTTTCGGCGAAACCACGGCAAAACAAACGCGAGTGTCTCGGTTTCGGCGAAACCGAGAAAACTGCTCAAAGTACAGCTGAACCTATTCTTACAACTGAGGCCCCTGCTACAACTCTTGAATCGACCTCAGAAATTTTACCCACTACGGTGGTTGACTTATCAGACACCATCCCTTGGATGTCTCTACCCCAGCACATGGTGCTGCTAGGCCTCCAGCTGCCATGTCTATTAAGGCCTTCGCCAGGGCTAAAGCAGCCAAAACTACTAAAACAGTGCCTGTTAAACCCCCCACATCCAGGCCCTCTTCTAGTTCTCAAATGCTTTCTTTGGCAGAAGATTTAATTTCTTTAATTAGAGGATCTCAATCTCACCCAGACAGGGCCTCTCAGCCCCAGAGAAGAGACCTAGGGCAGAGCCCCTGAGCCAGTGTCTTCTGATGATTCTGCTGATGAATCAGACTTAACTGACCAGCCTGAGGCTCCCTTCTCCAATTTTGAAGATTCTGATGCTGAAGAATCCATCCCAGCTGCTTCCCCACCAGAAGAATTCTCCTTTGGGGAAACCTTGCATGCCATGCGAGAACAGTTCAATGGCAGCAACAGGATTTTTCAGACTCCAGAAAAGACTTAGGACCTTTCTGCACCTCCCACAGCACAGGCCCTTAGCTATACCTCCTGTTCTCTCTGTGGTGGATGATGCTTTCAATGATGTTTGCTCCGCTCCAGATTCTTTACCCCAGCCCCTGCCAAACCAGACAGATTTTACAGGGTGCCAGATACTCATCACCACCTTTACAAGGCCCCACTTGCAGACCCAGAAACTATATCCCAGGGTCCCAAGGCAGTAGCAGCGACCACAGCTAAAACCCTATTCCTTCTGAAAGGGAAGCAAGGTCACTAGACAGATGGGGTAAAAGGTCTACACTTCAGCTACTCTCTCAGCTAGAGCTTTAAACTGTCAGTTTCACATGATACAATACCAAGAGTTTATGCTTGATCAGTTAACTAAAAACTAACCACTGATGAATCTCTTGATAAGAAATATGTATTAGAGATGGTAAATAACATACAACAGGTTAGCAACCATTCCTTAAAATGTGGCTATGATGCACTGGAGGCTTCATTTAGATCAGCCATGACAGGCACAGTGATAAGAAGGCATGCATGGCTAAAGGAACAAGCTTTACGGATCATGTTAAAGCTAAGTTGCTAGATGCTCCTATGGACAAGACAAGTTTGTTTGGTACACCTGCCCAGCAGGTTATGAAGAAAATGGAAGAAAAGGCAAAATCTGTTCAAACTGTTAAAGATTTCTTGCAGGTTCAACCCCAAGGTTTAGCAGGAACTGGCCTGCCAAAAATTGGTCCTTTCCTGACTCCACAAAATTTCAAAGGGGCAGGAATAGACGTTCCAGAGGCAGAAACCAATCCAGTGGAGGTGCCTACAGAGGACGACAGTGGCAAGGTAACAACAGAGGCACAGACACAGCCACTGCCACTACATCAGCACAACCACAGTGACTTAATCCTAAATCCGTCTACCAGGGAACAAATAGCAGCTCCTCTAGGCGGAAAGTTAACCTTATTTTCAAAGAACTGGCACTACATAACAAAAGACAAGTGGATTTTACAAACCATAGATCAAGGTTACGGTTTCACTTCCACACTTTACCAGTCAAAGAGGAATGCCAAATCTACCTCCAAATCAAAAACAGAGGCTCCGCCAGATAATGGAGTTAGCAAACATGAGAGCTGTGGAAAGAGTGCCAACAGCAGAACAAGGAAAGGGTTCTACTCCAGACTATTCCTAGTTCCAAGAAAGGAAAAAGTTGGAGACCAATTCTCGACCTGTCCACCTTAAATACATACATCATTGTCCCAAAATTCAAAATGCTGACCCTACAGCAACTTCTTCCCATGCTGGGCAAGGAGTCTTGGCTGGTAACTCTAGATCTCAAGGAGGCATACCTGCACGTCCCCATTCGACCAATCTGCAGAAGATACCTCAGATTTCTTGCAGGATCAGAGCACTATCAATTCTCAGCATTGCCCTTTGGCTTATCTACTGCCAGAGTATTCACAAAATGCCTGGCATCAGTAATCACCATTGCAGACTTCAGGGAATTCAAATTTACCCATACCTGGACGACTGCCTGCTACAAGGGGACAACAAAAGCAAGCTGACAACAGATTTACAAAGGGTCATTTACTTGCTACAAGGACTGGGATACACAGTCAATTTACAAAAGTCAAGGCTGATACCATCCCAAACAAGGACATTCTTGGGCTGGAATTGGACACAGTACAACAAATGGCATTCCTGACTACAGAAAAACAAAAGAACTTCCTCTTTACTTCTTGGCACTAACAAAACTAAACAAGTTAACAGCAAGAAAAGTTCTGCAGGCCTTGGGCTTCATGGCATCATGCATAATCTTGGTCCCATTTGCCAGACTACATATGAGGAAACTACAGTGGTACCTAAAGAATTTATGGTCCCAACACAGACACAGTCTAGAAACAGAAATCCCACTAATTCCATGCTTAAAACAGGAGTTCCTATGGTGGGCTCAGGCATGCCAGTCAAACCCAGGCCTACCCTTTCAGATGTCAACCAAGCCAGACCATCACAACAGGCGCTTCAGACCTAGGATGGGGGCCCACATGCTGGACAAATGCGTGCAAGGATTGTGGACACAGGATCAACTTCACCTGCACATCAATCTAAAAGAAATGCTGGCAGTAAAACTGGCAATCCAAAAGTTCAAACCATTTCTCAAAGAGGGCCAGTTGATGATAAGGACAGACAACACCACAGTCATGTGGTACATCAACAAACAGGGAGGCACTCATTCATACCCCTATGCAGAATGACCTTGGAGCTGTGGACCCTGGCACTCAGCTACAACATTCAGTTACAGGCAATATTTGTACCGGGAAAGACAATACTCTAGCAGACATATTAAGCAGAACCACTTCGGATGCCCACGAATGGAAGCTGCACCGGACATCTTCAAGACCATCTCGAAGAAATGGGGAATGCCACAGATAGACCTATTAGCATCACCTCTCAATCACCAGCTCAAAAATTCTGCACAAGGACATTCCACCCACTAGCATGGAAAGTGGACTCACTCTCCTTCAACTGGAAAGGCCTAACAGCATATGCATTCCCACCTCTTCCTTTGATACACAAGGTACTACTAAAAATCAAGGAAGAGCGTCCAAGGATAATCCTGATAGCTCCAAACTGGCCAAGACAACACTGGTACCCACTACTGAAGAGCATGTCTCGAACAATATGTGGCCAATACCCTGATGCCTTTGATGTTAACTCAGAACAACTACAGCATCATACATCCAAACCTAAAACGCTGCAACTGACTGCATGGAACATCACATAGCAGCAGCTAATCCAGAACTTTCCCAAAGAGTTAAAGACATTATTCTTGAAGCACGCAGACCTTCAACAAGAAGGAACTATGCTGGAAAATGGAAAAGGTTTGTCATTTGGAGTACGGAAAGAGGAAAAGATGTGTCAAACATAGATATGCCTAACATTCTGGAGTATCTGGCGAACTTCTTCATTCAGGCCTGTCCTACTCCTCCATCAAGATACATGCATCAGCTATTTCAGCAGAATACAGCTTTGATCCACCTGTTTTTAGCACCCTTTGCTCAGGCAGTTCCTCAGAGGAATCAAGAATGTAAAACCTCCAAGGAAACCACCATTACCAGCTTGGGATTTAAACTTTGTGCTAGAAAAGTTGACACTATCACCCTTTGAACCAGCAGCAACAGCAGACCTACAACACCTGTCATGGAAAACTGCTTTCCTACTGGCAATTACTTCAGCAAGGAGGGTTTCAGAACTACAGGCCTTAATGGCAGTGCAACCCTTCCTAATCTTCCACCAAGATAGAGTGTCCATGAGGACTAATCCTACATTTATGCCCAAGGTGGTATCCAGAGTGTCTTTAAACCAGGCAATCCACCTACCTACCTTCTTTCCCAACCCACAAAACAGAGGGAAAGAATACTGCATACCTTGGATGTACATAGACAGCTACGCTACTACTTGGACAGAACAAAAATAGCAGAAAGACTGACCAACTTTTTGTAGCCTATGCAACAGGAAGGGAAGGAAAAGCTATTTCCAAACAGACAATCTCCAAATGGATAGGAAATTGCATACGATTCTGTTACTCCTTCCATGGAAAACCAATTCCACAGAACATAAGACCTCATTCTACAAGGGCAACAGCCACTACCACAGCCTTCTTACGAGGTGGCAACCAAAGACATTATTGAGGCGGCTACTTGGACCTCCGTGCATACATTTGCCAAGCATTATAATTTGCCTCTATATTCCAGATCCCGAGCAGGGTTTGCCACTGCTGTACTGCAAGGGATCCTAAACACACCATAATCTACTTTTATCCTCCTCCCCTAGTTGGCTATGGTATTCTACCCACTTGTTATGACTGCAGATGCATCCATGAAGGACATAGTACAGTTTTGTACCTACCATAAATGTAGATGTCCGAACTGGATAGCATCTGCAGTCAGGATTACCCTCCCTCCTTCCCCTCTGTGGTACTCCTAGGGTGTTTACCCTCCCAATAGCTAGCTTGGGGGGGGGGAGTCTTTTATGGTGTATTTGTTTGTATATATGTACATATATGCTTATTGATGTGTTTACCTCTATCCATTTGGAAACATTGGCATCTATCCAAATTTTTAGCCTGCAAGAGGGCTACTGGCATCTGGGGCAAGAAACACTGAGGAAAATGGCGTCGGCTGATGCTTTTATACCCGAAGACCAACAGAGATGATGTCGGGTGGAGTGCGACATCAGCCGAAGCCGGACCCGGACTTTGGAATCCGGCCGACTGCAGGGCTGCCTGACGACAGGACAACCCACTTGTTATGACTGCAGATGCTATCCAGTTCGGACATCTACATTTATGGTAGGTACAAAACTGTACTTTCAGCAAACACACTGCCTTTCTGGCATATGGATGGCAGTGCCCTGTTGTCCTATCTCTGACAGTCAACCAGACTTGGAACCCCCTACCTGTCAGTGGGTGTGATGGACCAATCATCTGAGAGTACATGGACTGCCTTTCAGACTCACAAACAAGACCCTTTCAGCTTTTTAGTGCAACTGTAAGAGAAGGGTTTCTAAGAAGATTGCTTCTTACTCTTGAGTTTTCATCTGCTGTACTCTGATGTTAAACCCTTTTGGGTTTTATTTCCTTCTCCTTTTTTCTGTCCGTTATTGTGTGGTGTATTCTGATTTTTTTTTTTCTAATTAGAAATTTTATGTATGCTTCTGTTTCTACTTTGAGTAGCAGAGTAAGACCTATGCTGTTGATTAAAAACTTTATTTATAGGTAAGTACTAGGCCATTTTAAGCCTAGCCAGTTTCCCTTTGGTGCCCAAAATAACGCATCCCATTTGGTTATAGATAGGTCTTCCCCATCCCATGGTTGATCATTATATATTACTACTAATGATAACTGGGATCAAACTGCAGATAATTTAAGGGGACCTGTGCATAGGATAAAGCACTTAGGAGCTGCGTCTGTACAGGAAAACTTGCTGATATTGCATTTTTTTTTCTTTGGGGTTATGATTATTTGAGGAGATTATACAGGATTACGGCATTTTGAACTTTATTTCCAACTAAATCTTGAAGTTTGTGCCATTTGTGTATGCTGAACATCTCTAACACAATTTTTTTATCAGTTTGTGTATTTCTTGTCTAGTACTGTTTTAGGCTTTATCCATTCATTTAACTGAAAGTAGCCTTTTTTATACAAAATCAGGGGACTTTTGTGCATATATTTTGTGCTTGAAACTGCTAGTGAAACTGTCATTTTATTAATTTCAAGGTTCAGAATAGTATCCCTACAGAAAGATTTAAGTGAGATTTCTTCATTTTGTTTTACTGGGCTGACCATGCAGACAGTATTGTTATTGATCTGACTTAATTGTTTTTCCCTGACTTCATGGACTCTGATGCAGTGCCTCCCCGTCTACCCCTTTTGTACCTAAAAACATTGGAATAAATCAAGAAAAATGCCTCTGACTGCGCTTGCGACTCTGTAGTAGTCTTATGCATGCTGTCAGACCACTTGTCTTCTTTGTCTCTATGCCCCCTGGTGTGGTGTTAGTAGCACAACTGTGCATGACATGATGGTCGGATACATCTTCCGTAGTTGTACCTGTGCCTGGTTCATGAAAGAGCGAACCAAACTCTTTAGGTATAGAAGTCAGGGGTGCAGAATCTGTTGTCATTGTTGATAATGCATCACTGGGGATTCTTCTACTAGTGTAATGCAAAAAAGAGACACAAGACCCACTGAGTTGCAGGGCAACCATCTTTGACTGCGTTTACATGCAAGTTGCTGGCTGTGTCTTGAGCCGTTGTTCAGACACTTGATTACTGGGTGTAAACTGTGGTAATGAGTAAGTATGGTGTTCATACCTCTGTTCAATCACCCAGGGATTTTTGATTTTTAAAAGGATTCTGAATTGACTGTTCAAAAGTGTCAGGGTGGGATCCTTCAGCTTCCTCTATGGACGAACAGCTGCAGAAACCCAAACAGATGTTTTCATTTTACAAGATGCTGGTTAGGTTTAGAGATGTATTCAGTTGGGAGCAGTAACTGACTGCTCCCAAAGTCAGCAGTGGTATGCGATCTTTTAGAAGATGAGGCCCTGGACATGGTGTCCTTCCCTGCATTAATCCCAGTTTTGGGAGGATGTCTTTAAGAAAGCTTGCAATTCTCCCCTGTTGAATGAGCCTTTACCTGAAAAGTATTTAAAAAATTCAGGGTGTTCTTGACCATGCCACTTCTCCTAGCCCCCTTGTTTGTTGATCTGACTACTGTGTCCCTTGCGATATCTTCCAACAAAAAAACTGTCTTCATAAAACCCAGCCCTTTCAAATAAGCCAAGCAAGTAGCTAGAATGTCTGGGAAAGACGCTGATGCAGTTCAGCACAGTAGCCTTTAAGGTGTTTAACTAGCAGTGTTTTATGTGGAAGTTTGTGTTAAGGTGTATGTATAGTATTGATGAGTTTGCTGCATTATTAACATGCTGTGCAAAAAGTATGTCAATGATATTATGTCCAGTGTTTTCTCAAGTATGTAAAATTGCTTTAAAAAGTGTCTTGAAATGGCTGATACTGTTTCTAGAAATGCAGATATGTCTGTTGTGATGAGGAGGTTTTCTTGGTTGCACATTCAAAACTTTTCTGATAAGTTAAAAATTCTCCACTTGATTCTGATTTTAAGTTTGTTACAGCAGCTAATGAAATCCTTAAACACAGGGATGGTGGTAAACGGATGCAAGAGGTGTCTAAAATGTTTCATGTTCCTGAGTTTTCTTCCGTTAAGCAGGATATTTTTCAGTGGCCTAACAAACAAAATTCCAGCCGAACAAAAACTAATGCACCAAAAGGAAATGGCAGGATAAGTCCACCAAACCTAACAAGAAGGGTTTCTTTCCCGAAAAGGGTAACCCCCAATTTCAGTCTATGACTATGCCAAGTCGTATTACCCATCTTTCCCCAATCCCCTCCAGGTGACCCATCTTAAAATCTAGCTCTCAAAAAGGTGACTTGTCATTAGTTTCTGACAAATGGGTGCTCAGCATTGTTGGCAGAGGTTACTGGTGACCTCCTTATTGCCCCAGACAGTCTTGGATGTTCATGTTTCACTGTTGCAGTCATCAATTTGGGTTATCTGCATGCAGTAGCCCTCAGTCAGCCTGATTATCAAAGTCTTGGGTCCTGCATCGGTTGCTGTCTCATCTTCCATGACATCAGGTAGTCAGGGGTATAAAGTAGGCAGCCGACACCATTACATCAGTCTTTCTTGCCGTGTGGTGCCCGAAGCAGATGTTCATCGTGTTTCACTGTTGCAGTCATCACTGTAGGGTTCTTCCTGCCGGCAGGCAGTCCTCGATCGGCCAGAATCCCAAAGTCTGGGTCCGGCGTCGGCTGTTCACTCATGCTCCCTGACGTCAGAGCGCTAGGAGTAGAAAGCTGCCAGCCGACGCCATGTTCTCCAGTCTTTCTTGCCATGTGGTGAAAGCAGTTCGCAAGTGCCGGTCGGCTGACTCCTGATATTTTTTCGTGCTTCAGTCCGAAGACTTACTACTTCTTCACAAAGCTAAGTACCCCGTTGGGGAAACATTTTTCTTGCTCCAGTCCGATGTCAGAAAAAGTTAATAATTGCATTTCTTGTGGGAAGCAAATACCTCATAAGGATTTTCATTCTTACTGTATTCCTTGTTTAGGCCCTGACCATGACGTAGCTAGTTGTCGGTTTTGTGCTAGATTTAACCAACGTACAATTAAGCGAAGGTACGATTTTGCTTTTCACTACTTTGGTAGGCGATTTAATTATAAAATGTCGTCTGACACGTTTCCGACTACCGGAGTTCACAAATGACGCAAGAATAAGGACAGGCCTCCGAGGTCCAAATCAGACTACGTTTTACTAGCAGAGCCAGCTACAGGTTCGGCCGTCATCAGTGAGGCACTTTCGCAGCCCCTGTCGTCGGCCATTTTGAATATTGTGGATGATGCCTTTTCTGAGGCTAATTTAACTCCTGACTCCTTTCCTCCAGCTCCTGCTAAACCCGATAGATATTACAGGGTCCCTGATTCCCACCAGTTCCTTTACAAAAATCCTACTGCTGATCCAGAAACCATTTCTCAGGGTCCTAAGGGGGTTAAGGCCGCTTCTGCTAAAAACCCTATTCCGACAGATAAGGATTCTAGAGCTTTGGAGAGATGGGGCAAAAAAGTGTACACTTCTGCTACTTTATCTATTAGAGCTTTAAATTGTCAATTTCATATGCTAAAATATCAGCAATTTCTACTGTCTGTTATGAAACAAAAGCTAGGTACCATTTCTGCATGTGCAGATAATAAGGAATTACACGATTTGATGCATGCCACTGAACAAGTGGGGAAGCATGGTTTACACTGTGGATGTTCATCATGTTACCCTGCTGCAGTCATCACACTTGGGTTATCCTGTCATCAGGCGGTCCCGCAGTCGGCCGGAATTCCAAAGTCTTGGTCCGGTGTCGGTTGCTGTCGCTTCTTCCCTGATGTCAGTGCGCCAGGGGTATATATAATGCATCCAACGCCATCTTCTTCCGTCTTTCTTACCGTGCGGTGCCCGAAGCAGAAGCAGTTCACAAGTGCTGGTCGGCCGACTCCTGAGATTTTCGAACTCGAATTTCAGACCGAAGTCTTCAATAAAGCTAAGTACCCCGTTGAGGAAACTTTTCTTGCCTCAGACCGATGTCAGAAAAAGTTAACAATTGTATTTCTTGTGGGAAGCAAATACCTCATAAGGATTTTCATTCTTACTGCATACCTTGCCTAGGCCCAGACCACGACGTCACTAGTTGTCGTTTTTGTGCTAGGTTCAATAAGCGTGCTATAAAAAGACGCTTTGATTTCGCACGACACTACTTCGGTAGAAAATTTAACTACACTATGCCGTCGGAGCAACCGGCTACCGGCGTGCACAAAAAACGCAAGGATAAGGACAGGCAGCCTAGACCCAAGCCAGACTCCGAGGCCTCGGCTGGTCCGGTCTCCGTTTCTCCGGTCTTCAGTGAGGCTCTTACGCAGCCCCTGACTACCGCAGATCTGGAACCCGAGACCGTTTCGGAACTTTTGGCGGAAAGTACTAGGCCGACGCAGCCATTTTGTTCAGCCCCTACTGATGACACTGCTGAAAAAGATGTCGGTGCTGCAGATGTGGTTTCTGAAGGCGTCTTCAGACCGATGACGCTCACCTTTAAAACGTATCCTAAGACGAAGACTCCTATTAAACCTAAAAGGACTGCCCTTCAGTCCCCTGTTCAAGGCCCCATGCCTAAGAAACAGATGCTCAAAATGGCTGAAGATTTGATCTCTTTAATCGGGGGTTCCCAACCCCCTCCTGACAAAAGGCCTAGACAAGAGGAAGATTATGCATCCTCTGAACAAGTGTCCATTTCTTCAGGCTCCTCTGAGGACCAAGATTACTCCTTCTCCCCTTATGAAGATTCTGATGCTGAGGATTCCATTCCCTCAGCTTCTCCCTCTGAAGATTACTCCTTTGGGGAAACTTTACACTATGAGGGAACATTTTCACTGGGAAGGTCAGGACTACTCTGACTCAAGGAAAAGACTCAGAGAGTTTCTCTTACTTCCCCAGCACAGACCACTTGCCATCCCTCCAGTTTTAGACATTGTGGATGATGTTTACTTAGAATCCAGTTTGAACCCAGACTCCCTGCCTCCTGCTCCGGCCAAACCTGACAGATACTATAGAGTGCCGGATTCCCACAAATTTCTTTACAAAAGTCCTGTTGGTGATTCAGAGACCATCTCCCAGGGTCCCAAAGGGCTAAGGCTTCTATGGCTAAAAATCCTGTACCCTCTGAAAAGGACTCCAGAGCACTAGACAGGTGGGGGAAAAAGGTTTACACCTCAGCCACTCTAGCTATGAGGGCACTAAATTGCCAGTTTCACATGTTAAAATATCAGCAATTTCTAATGTCTCAGTTAAAACAAAAAATGAGCACACTCCCTCAACAGTCTGAATTGAAAGAAATGCAGGATCTGTTGCATGCAACTGAACAGGTGGGCAAACATACTTTACAATGTGGGTTTGATTCTTTGGAGGCTTCCTGCAGAGCAGCTGTCACTGGGTCAGTTATACGCAGGCATGCTTGGTTAAAGGAGCCAACTCTGCCTGATCATGTTAAAGCAAAGCTTCTAGATGCTCCCTTACAGCAGGATGTTCTTTTTGGAATTAAAGCAGAAGTCGTCTTAAAGAAAATGGAGGATAAGGCAAAATCTATGCAGACAGTCAAAGATTTCCTACAGGTACAGCCCCCTTGCTTCAGCAGAAATTGGCCAACAAAAAATTGGTCCTTTCCAGCTACTGACCGGCCACAGAGGGGTAAATACAGACGTCCAAGAGGCAGAGGACAACCACAAGCCCAGTACAAACCTCGACAATGGGGCACTGCAGCACAGAAGGGAGGAGAAGACAGGTCCCAAACTACCAGAAGGCAAACTCAATGACTTGCATCTCATCTGGCCAAGCAACACTCTCTTGGCAGCCCCCTTGGGAGGAAAACTTGCACTTTTTTCAGACAACTGGCACATTGTCACAAAGGACAAATGGGTCCTAGACATAATTTCACGAGGATGCAGATTCCATTTTCACACCTTGCCAATGAAAAGAGGAACGCCAAACTTGCCACAAAATCAATGGGCAGAGGCACAAAGACAAATTACAGCTCTCATGGACAGGAGAGCCATTCATCTGGTACCTACTGGAGAGCAAGGCCAAGGATTTTACTCGAGACTCTTTCTAGTTCCCAGAAAGGATGATGCCTGGAGACCAATTCTGGACCTTTCAATTCTAAACACCTTCTTACAAGTACCCAAGTTCAAGATGCTAACGCTACAGCAGCTTCTTCCCATGTTGGGCAAGAAAGCATGGCTAGTAACGTTGGACCTCAAGGAGGCATACCTGCATGTCCCTATCAGACAAAGGTACAGAAGATACCTCCGTTTCATTGCAGGTTCAACCCATTATCAATTGTCTGCACTGCCCTTTGGCTCATCTACTGCCACCAGGGTCTTCACAAAATGCCTGGCACCAGTAATTGCATACTGCAGACAAAGAGGAATTCAAATATACCCATACCTGGACGACTGCCTCATCCAAGCAGAAAGCAAGGACATCCTCTTACAACATCTGGCTTTTGTAAAACATCTTCTAAGTTGCCTGGAGTACACGGAAAACGAAAAGAAATCAAAACTAGTACCCTCACAAAATATGACATTCCTGGGTGCCAGCTTGAATACAAAGGCCCAGAAGGCTTATCTGACGCCAGACAAACAGCTACAACTGACACAATATTTCAAAACAATGGCAACAAAGACCCAACTATCTGCAAGAAGAATTCTGCAGGCCTTGGGCTTCATGGCATCTTGCATACTACTAATACCATTTGCAAAGCTGCATATGAGGAAATTACAGTGGTACACAGCTTGGACACAATGATATTTCTCATTCCCTGCCTACAACAGGAGTTTCTATGGTGGTCACTGGCATGTCACCTCAACAAGGGTCAGCCTTTCACCTTACCCCCAGCCAGGCAAACTATGACAACAGATGCATCGGGCTACGCCTGGGGGGCACACATGGCAGGACAGTGCGTTCAAGGCGTATGGTCTGCAGATCAAAGGAATCTGCACATCAATCAAAAAGAGATGCTAGCTGTACAGAATGCTCTGACAGCCTTCAAGAATCTATTACATCCAGGACAACTTACAATAAGGACGGACAACACCACAGTACTGTGGTACATAAACAAACAAGGAGGTACACACTCCTACCCTCTACACAGGCAAGCAATGATCTTGTGGAACACAGCTCTGGCTTACCAAGTTCACTTACAAGCTCAATTCCTGCCAGGACAAAAGAACACATTGGCAGACGACCTCAGCAGAAACATCATGGATCCCCACGAGTGGAAACTGGATCCACAAGTATTTGCAATGATAACTCAAAAATGGGGCCTTCCAGACATAGACCTGTTTGCCAGTCCTCAAAACTACCAACTAACAAAATTTTGTACAAGGACACTTCATCATCAAGCTTGGAAAGTGGACACACTCTCATTCAGCGGCAAAAACCTGACAGTATATGCTTTCCCTCCATTGCCTCTCCTCACAAAGGTGCTTCTGAAAGTCAGAAAGGAGAGACCACGACTGATACTCATAGCCCCAGACTGGCCACGCCAGCACTGGTACCCACTATTGAGGAATATGGCCCAGGGTCCACCTTGGATTTTACCACAAACTGCCCATTTGCTCACACAGCAAAACAATCAGATTCTTCACAGCTAGTTAAAAACCTTAAATCTGGCTGCATGGAAAATCACCTAAACATCCAGCCAGCTCCTCTTTCCCAAGCAGTTATGGATGTTATTCTGGAAGCTAGGAGGCCCAGCACCAGGAAGGCCTGTGCGGACAAATGGAAAAGGTTTTGTGCGTGGAACCAAACTAAAGGCCAAAACACACTTAAGCCTCACCTGTCTCAGATTCTACAGTATTTAACTGAGATGTTGCACAAAGGACTTTCTTTTTCTTCCATTAAAATCCATGCATCAGCTATTTCAGCCCACTACAACACAGAACCACCCTTATTTTCACATACACTTCTAAGGCAGCTCCTCAGAGGGGCAAAAAACATTAGGCCCCCCAGGAGAGCACCTACACCAACATGGGACCTCAATTTTGTTCTGGAAAAACTTACGCTACCTCCCTTTGAACCAGCTTTCTCTGCAGATCTACAGTTCCCATCATGGAAGACTGCCCTGCTGCTAGCAATAACTTCAGCTAGAAGAGTCTCAGAGCTGCAGGCATTAATGACAGTGGAACCTTTCCTCATTTTCCATCAAGACAGAGTTTCTCTACGTACTAATCCTTCCTTCATGCCTAAGGTGGTTTCCAGTGTGTCTTTAAATCAAACCATTCACTTACCCACGTTCTTCCCAAACCCACAGAACAAAGGAGAAAGACTCCTGCATTCCTTGGACATTCACAGGCAACTTCGCTACTACATGGATAAAACTAAGGCTTTCAGAAAATCTGACCAGCTCTTTCTATCCTATGCTACAGCTTCACAGGGGAAGGCTATATCAAAGCAAACCATTTCAAAATGGATAGGACATTGCATTCGTTTTTGCTATACCCATTATGGAAAACCAGTTACTGCTACCATTAGGCCCCACTCTACCAGGGCAACAGCTACATCTACAGCCTTCCTCAGGGGGGTACCAACCAAGGAGATTTTGGAAGCTGCAACTTGGAGTTCAGTACACACTTTTACCAAACACTATCACTTACCACTTTACTCTAAGACTAGGGCTGGCTTCGCCACTGCAGTTCTGCAGGGCCTTCTAGCCTCCTCTAACCCTCTATAACTCCTCCACCCATTCGTAGCTTTGGGATTCTTCCCAAGTGTGATGACTGCAGCAGGGTAACACGATGAACATAGTACAGTTTTGTACCTACCATAAATGTAGATGTTCGAGTGTTCACCCTGCTGCAGTCCAGGTTACCCTCCCTCCATCCCCTCTGATCTAACTGGCTAAATCTATACAATACCTTCCTGATGTATTTGCTTATAGCTGGAGGGATTTTGTGTTTGTGCAACAAAATTACTTTATTTAGTACTAATTACTGACCACCTTTTTGGGGGCACCTGACATCTGGGGCAAGAAAAACTGAAGAAGATGGCATCGGATGCATTATATATACCCCTGGCGCACTGACGTCAGGGAAGAAGCGACAGCAACCGACGCCGGACCAAGACTTTGGAATTCCGGCCGACTGCGGGACCGCCTGACGACAGGATAACCCAAGTGTGATGACTACAGCAGGGTGAACACTCGAACATCTACATTTATGGTAGGTACAAAACTGTACTTTTTGATGCCTTGGAGGCCTCTGGCACAGTCATTAGAAGACATGCTTGGTTAAAGGAACAAAACTTACCTGATCAAGTGAAAGCAAAGTTACTGGATGCTCCTGTTCAGCATAATGTTTTGTTTGGGCCTAAGGCTGAAGAGGTGATAAAGAAAACGGAGGATAAGGCAAAATCCATGCAAACGGTTAAGGATTTCTTACAAGTTCAGCCCCCAAGATTTAGCAGAAATTGGCCAACAAAAAATTGGTCCTTTCCCAGCTCGGACAGGCCTCAGAGGGGTAGATATAGGCTCCAGAGGGAGGGCCCAAGCACAGACCTCTTACAGACCTAGACAGTGGAGTGTTTCCACCCCCAGGGGTGGAGAGGACAGACCTCAATCTTATAGAAAACAGGCTCAATGACTCCCCCTGCATGGCTCCAGGAACTTCTCTCCTGGAAGCCCCTCTAGGAGGAAAACTCTCTCTTTTTCAACAAAATTGGACTTGCATAACCCAAGACAAGTGGGTTTTGGATGTAGTTTGAAGGGGTTACAAATTCCACTTTCATACCTTGCCAAGACCAAACGGATGGCCAGACCTACCAAAACACCAGTGGTCAGAGGCATTAAACCAGGTGGGATCCTTCGAGGGCCATAGAACTGGTTCCACAATCAGAGATGGGGCAAGGCTTTTACTCAAGGCTCTTTCTAGTTCCCAGAAAGCAAAATTCATGGAGACCCATCCTAGACCTGTCAGTTTTAAACACTTTCCTGAGATACCAAAGTTCAAGATGCTTACCCTGCAGCAGCTCCTGCCAATGTTGAGCAAAAATGCATGGATGGTGACATTGGATTTAAAGGAGGCTTACCTACACATCCCTATCAGACAGGAGTGCAGAAAATACCTCAGGTTCAATGCTGGCTCGAAACATTACCAATTCTCTGCGCTGCCCTTTAGCTTGTCTACCGCGCCCAGGGTCTTCACCAAGTGCCTGGCACCAGTAGTAGCTTATTGCAGACTCAAGGGAATTCAAATTTACCCTTATCTGGACGACTGCCTTATTCAAGCAGACAGCAAGGATGTCTTACTCCAGCTTCTGGAATTTGTTCAAAATCTTCTCAAGTACCTGGGATTCACTGTGAACATAGTCAAATTTGACACCCACACAACAGATAACTTTTCTGGGTGCTTTTCTAAGCACAGCAAGCCAGATGGCATTCCTGACATCCGAAAAACAACCACAACTGGCTTCAACTTTCAAAACCTTGGCGTCAATAACTCAGCTAACTGCAAGGAAATTCCTGCAGGCTTTGTGTTACATGGCCTCCTGCATCCTTCTCATACCAAATGCAAGACTACATATGAGAAAAATACAATGATACCTAAAAAGTGTATGGTCCCAGCATTGCCACAGTCTAGACACACAGATTGTTGTCTTGCCTTGCCTACAAAAGGAATTCCATTGGTGGGCCATGGCATGTCTTCACAACAAAGGGAAAGCCTTCAGTCTGCCTCCAGCCAGCCAAGTGTTAACCACGGACGCCTCGGATTACGCATGGGGAGCCCACTTGCAGGGAAAAGGTCTGCCAGGTTTCTGGACAGAGGATCAGAAGTTCCTACACATCAATTTAAAAGAGATGTTAGCTGTATAAAATGCCCTCTTGGCTTTTAGGGATCTTCTACAACCAGGACAACTACTGATACAGACTGACAACTCCACAGTTATGTGGTACATAAACAAGCAAGGGGGTTCACACTCCTACCCCCTTTGCAGACTAGCCATGACTCTATGGAACACAGCTCTTGCTTGCAAAGTGAATCTACAAGCTCAGTTCCTGCCAGGGAAACAAAATACTCTGGCAGACAGCCTGAGCAGAAACCTGTCAGACCCACACGAGTGGATGCTAGACACCCAAATATTCAAGATAATTACAGAGGCCTGGGGCTGCCCGGACATAGATCTATTTGCATCACCCCTCAACCACCAGTTACAGATTTTTTCCACAAGGACATTTCACAAACTTGCATGGAAAGTGGTTGCACTATCATTCAGTTGGAGAAACCTCTTGGGGTATGCCTTTCTGCCACTACCTCTTCTACCAAGGGTGTTATTAAAGATCAAGCAGGACAAGCCCAAGATGATGATTTTACCCCACATCTGCCTCGTCAATTCTGGTACTCAACACTGATGAATCTATCCCAGGAGCCACCTTGGATTTTACCTCCGATTCCAAATCTTTTGTCCCAACACCAGAGCCAGGTTCTGCACTCTCATGTCAAAACTCTCAGCCTGGCGAATTCGGGGTCTATGATTAATCTTTTCCTTCCCAAACAGGTCATGGATGTCATCTTAGAAGCCAGACGGCCTAGCACTAGAAAATCTTATGCAGGTAAATGGAAGAGATTTTGCACCTGGATGCATGCTCAGGATTCGGATCCCCTCATTCCTAATATCCCACTAATTTTACTTTACCTGACAGACATGCTTCATAAGGGTTTATCCTTGTCCTCCATAAAAATACATGCCTCAGCTATCTCTGCACATTACAATACAGATCCTCCAATCTTTTTACATCCACTTCTGAAACCATCTCTCAAAGGAGCAAAGAATTTAAGGCCCCCTAGGACACCACCCATACCTGCCTGGGACCTCAACTATGTTCTGGAAAAACTTACTCTGCCTCATTTTGAGCCTGCTGCTACATCTGATATTAAGTATTTATCATGGAAGACAGCTATCCTGCTGGCTTTGACTTCAGCCAGGAGAGTCTCGGAGTTACAAGCACTCATGGCTGTGGAGCCTTATATTATTTTTCACCAAGATAGGGTGTCTTTGCGGACTAATCCTACTTTCATGCCTAAAGTAGTTTCCAAAGTGGCTTTAAATCAAACTATTCACCTGCCAACTTTTTTCACTAATCCACAAAATAAGGGGGAAAGGATCTTGCATTCCTTGGATGTACACAGACAACTTCGTTTTTACCTGGACAGAACCAAGAATTTCAGGAAAACAGAGCAACTGTTTGTTTCTTATGCAACAAATTCCCAAGGCAAAGCTATTTCAAAAAAGACCATTTCTAAATGGATTGCTCATGGAATCAGATTTTGTTACTCTCATGGAAAGCAAATCCCAGGAAAGATTAGGACTCGCTCTACCAGAGCTGCTGCTACATCAGCTGCCTTTCTCAGGGGAGTACCTACCAAAGATATTTTGGAAGCTGCAACTTGGAGTTCAGTGCATACTTTCTGTAAGCACTATAATCTCCCTCTTTAAGTCTAGGGCAGGCTTTGCTTCTGCAGTCTTGCACGGCCTTCTAGCCGCCCCTTCTACTTTATAACCACCACCCTTTACCTCAGCTTTGGGATTCAACCCTACAGTGATGACTGCAACAGTGAAACACGATGAACATAGTACAGTTGTGTACACTTACCATAAATGTAGATGTTCGAGTGTCTTCACTGTTGCAGTCTGGGTTACCCTCCCTCCTGTCCCCTCTTACACTTTCATTAGTGTAGTTTCCTACTTCACCCTTCTTCTGAGGTGTATTTGCTTCAGGGTATGGGGGTTTGTTGTATATTACTTTTTTGTTTTACTATTGGCCTTCATTTTTGGGCACCTGACATCTGGGGCAAGAAAAACTGGAGAACATGGTGTCGGCTGGCAGCTTTCTACTCATAGCGCTCTGACGTCAGGGAGCATGACTGAACAGCCGATGCCGTACCCAGACTTTGGGATTCTGGCCAACCGAGGACTGCCTGCCGGCAGGAAGAACCCTACAGTGATGACTGCAACAGTGAAGATACTCTAACATCTACATTTATGGTAAGTGTATACAACTATACTTTCGCAAGTGCCGGTCGGCCAACTCCTGAAATTTTTGTTTTCGAGTTTCAGATCTGAAGTCTTCAACTAAGCTAAGTACCCCATTGGGGAGCCTTTTTCTTGCTCTAAACCGATGTCAGTAAAAGTTAACAATTGTATTTCTTGTGGAAAGCAAATACCTCATAAAGATTTTCATTCATACTGCATTCCTTGCTTGGGCCCAGACCATGACTTGCCTCGCTGTCAGTTTTGTGCCTTATTCAAACCTCGTACTATTTGTCGTCTGTTCATTTACGCATCTAAATATTTTGGTACTTGGTTCTATTATCCAGAAATGGCTTTGGTAAGCCACCCGACTACCGACTTTCTGAAAAAAGCGCAAAGATAAAGACAGAGACAGACCGCATAGGTCCAAATGGGCCGACGATGCTTCTCCTAAGCTAGTTGCTAGTTTGCCGGTACTTAGTGAGGCGCTTTTGCAGCTCCTGATACCTGCTACTTCAGATTCGCAGGCCTCTACTGAGACCCATTTGGAGTTTGGAATGCCAAGAGATGCTTCTTTGACTGTGGAACGTGCGGATGTCTCTACCTTGGATGGGTCCGGAGCCGCTTTGCAGGCACCGGCTTCTGAGGGTGTATTTAGGCCTACTGACTTGCATATTAAACAGACGCCATCTTCTTTAAGGCCTAAAACTCGATCCATGCCTAGAAAACCGGCTCTCAGACTGCATGGTCAGGCCTTAATGCCTAAAAAACAAATGATAAGAATGGCTGAAGACCTTGTTACTCTAATTAGGGGTAGCCACGCTTCCCCCTCTAAGAACCTAGGACTGATTTTCCTTCTGATTCTTCTGATCAGGATTCTGAAATTTCTATTTTCTCTGATGACCAGGATTTGCCCTTATCTCCCTATGAGGATTCTGATGCAAAGGACTCCATTCCCTCTGCTTACCCTCCAGAGGATTTCTCTTTTGGTGAAACCTTACATACTCTTAGGGAGCATTTTCGCTGGGAAAGCCAGGATTACTCTGACTCCAAAAAGTGGCTTAGGGAATTTTTACTCCTGTCTCAACACAAGCCTTTAGCTGTCCCTCCTGTACTGGACATTGTAGATGATGCCTTCTCGGAATCTAGCCTGGCCCCTGACTCTTTACCTCCTGCTCCCAGAAAACCTGATGGGTATTACTGGGTACCTGACTCTCACAATTTCCTTTCTAAAAATCCTACTGCGGATCCTGAGACCATTTATTTCACAGGGACCCAAGGGCATTAAGGCTACTACTGCCAAAAATCCTACCCCATCTGATGGAGATTCCAGGGCGCTGGATAGATTGGGTAAGAAGGTATACACTTCTGCAACTTTGGCCATTAGGGTCTTAAACTGCCAGTTTCATATGTTAAAGTATCAGCAACATATTACTGGATTGCTTAAACAGAAAATGATATTGATTCCTGACTGTGCTGAAAACAAAGATTTACAGGATTTAATGTGTTCTGCTGAACAAGTTGGAAAACATACTTTGCAATGTGATTTTGATTCATTAGAGGCATCTTGCAGGGCTGCTGTCACTGGGTCTGTACTTAGAAGGCATGCTTGGCTTAAGGAGCAATTTTTGCCAGATCATGTTAAAGCTAAATTCTGGGTGCTCCCTTAAACCAAGACCGCCTGTTTGGCAACAAAGCAGAAGTACTACTTAAAAAGATGGAGGTAAAAGCTAAATATATTCAAACTGTTAAAGATTTCCTGCAAGTACAGCCTCCCAGATTTAGTAGGCATTGTCCATCTAAGAATTGGTCCTTTCCTGCCTCTTCCAGGCCTTCTCAGTCCAAACCCAGAACCAGAAGAACACCCAGGCTTCAGTCCCAAGGTACTCCCAGGCATAAGCAGTGGGGGGCTCCCACTTCCAAAGCAGGAAGTAGTAAGACTCCCCATATGGTAAACTGTCTCCGTGACTTAACTTTAAACCTTCCAAGCCCTGCTCAACTGACTGTCCCTTTAGGGGGAAAGATTGCCCTGCCTGCAAAAAATTGGGAACTCATTACACAGGACAAAAGGGGTTTTAAATATAATTTCCCAAGGATATAGATTCCACTTCCTCTCCTTAACAACCCCAAACGGTTAGCCAGACCTACCCCAAATCAGTGGGCAGAGGTTGAAAAGCAAGTCCTCTCTCTTTTAAGCATCAGGGTTAGTCAACCTGTCCCAGAAGAAGAATGGTGGCAAGGTTTCTACTCTAGACTTTCCTGGTACCCAGAAAAGGCAATTCTTGGCATCCTATCCTGGACCTGTCTGTCCTAAACACATTTTTGGTAATGCCAAAATTCAAGATAACTCTTCATCAGCTGCTTCCCATGCTAGGCAAAGATGCCTGGTTGGCAAAACTGGATTTAAAGGAAGCCTACCTGCACATCCCAATAAGGGAATCCTGCAGAAGATACCTACGCTTTAGAGCAGGCTACATGCACTATCAGTTCTGTGCACTGCCATTTGGCTTATCTACTGCACCCTGGGTATTCACAAAGTGCCTAGCTCCAATCATTGCATTTTGCAGGCAAAGAAATATTCAAATATACCCATATCTGGATGATTGTCTAATTCAGGCAGAAAGCCAGGACATACTATTAAATCATCTGGCATTTGTAAAGAATTTGCTAACGTTTCTGGAGTACACCATAAACGAAAAGAAATCACATCTCGTACCCTGCCAACAAATTGTATTCCTGGGAGCAAGCTTGAATACAACTTTCCAGATAGCCTACCTCACGCCAGAGAAACAAATTCAATTGACAGTCTACTTCAAATTACTGGCCACAAAGACCCAGCTATCTGCAAGGAAAATACAGCAAGCCCTGGGGTTCATGGCCTCTTACATTCTACTAATTCCATATGCAAGACTGCATATGAGGAAACTACAGTGGTATCTAAAAAGCCTATGGTGTCAACATTCTCATGATCTCGAATCAATGATTCCTATCATACCTTGTCTATGGATAGAGTTCCTTTGGTAGGCAGAGGCTTGCCACCAAAACAAGGGACTGCCATTCACTCTACCCCCTGCCGCCCAAACCCTAGCAGACTCATCAGACTATGCATGGGGGGCTCACTTGGCAGGGCAGTGCATTCAACGCAAATGGAACCCAAATCAATTGCACTTGCATATCAATCAAAAAGAAATGTTAGCTGTACAGAACGCTCTGACAGCCTTCAAGGACCACATACTTCCAGAACAATTATTGGTAAAAACGGGCAACACCACTGTTACGTGGTACATACGCAGGGGGAACCTACTCTTGCCCTCTCTGCAGACCAGCCATGGCTCTGTGGAACACAGCCTTGAGCTACCAAGTGCACCTGCAGGCTCAATTCCTGCCAGGAAAGCTAAATACACTGGCAGATGACCTAAGCAGAAATCTCATGGACCCACACGAGTGGAAACTGGAACCAAAGATATTCAACATGTTGAGAAACAAATGGGGGAGCGCAGAGGTAGACCTGTTTGCCTCCCCCCAGAACTACAATTGGACAAATTCTGCACAGGGACTCCCCACAAACAAGCTTGGAAAGTGGATGCCCTGTCCTTCACCATCAGTTTATGCCTTTTTCCTTCTGCCTTTCCTCTCCAAGGTATTACTAAAGATCAAACAGGACAAACCAAGGACAATACTGATTGCACCACACTGGCCACGGCAACACTGGTACCCCCCTCTTGCTCAGTGCATCACTGTTGGCAACATGGCACCTGCCTCAGACCCGTGCTCTGCTGTTCCAGCAGGAGGGCCAAATTCTGCACCCACAACTTCAAACCCTGAACCTGGCAGCTTGGCTAATTACCTGCTCTCTCCTTTACCATCTCTCAGTAAGCAAGTGATGGATGTCATTCTGGAGGCAAGGAGGCCTAGTACTAGAAAATCCTGTCCTGAAAAATGGAAAGATTATTGTTCTGGAGCCAAACTTAGGGGATGGGCACAGCAGAACCCAATTTACCCCATATTCTTCAATACTTAACTGAGATGCTTCACAAGGGCCTTTCCTTTTCCTCCATCATAATTCATGCCTCAGCCAATTCAGCTCATTACAATACAGAACCAACCCTTCTTCTCTCATCCACTGCTGAAGCAATTCCTCAGAGGGGCCAAAAACTTAAGACCACCCAGGAGAGCCCCTACTCCAGCCTGGGACCTTCACTTTGTATTGGAAAAACTCTACCGTCCTTTGAGCCATCTGTAAATGCAGAGTTGAAATTCCTTTCTTGGAAAACAGCCTTCCTTCTAGCCATCACTTCAGCAAGAAGGGTGTCTGAATTACAGGCCCTCATGGCAGTGGAGCCTTTCATCATCTTTCATGCTGACAGGGTGTCCCTTAGGAACAATCCTTCCTTCTTGCCCAAGGTGGTATCCAGTGTGGCCCTTAATTAGTCCATTCATTTGCCAACCTTCTTTTCTAATCCTCAGAACAAAGGAGAACGAATACCGCACTCCTTGGCCGTGCACAGACAACTTAGATTTTACTTGGACAGGACTAAGCCTCTCAGGAAATCTGAACAGCTGCTGGTTGCACATTTGCTGCAGGGGCAGAGGGGAAGGCCATTTCAAAGCAAACCATTTCTAAGTGGATAGGCCATTGCATTCATTTCTGCTATAAGCATCATGGAAAACCTACCCCACAGGGTATAAGACAACATTCAACCAGGGCTGCATCTACCTCTACAGCCTTTCTCAGAGGTGTCCCTACCAGGGACATCCTAGAAGCTGCTACCTGGAGTTCTGTACATACCTTCACCAAGCATTACCACTTGCCAATATTTTCTAAATCCAGAGCTGGCTTTGCCACTGCAGTCTTGCAGGGCATTATAGCTGGTCCTAATGCTACCTAATTATCTCCTTCCATCCTTAGCTTTGGGGAATCTACCCAAATGTGATGACTGCAACAGTGAAACACGAAGAACATAGTACAGTTGTGTACACTTACCATAAATGTAGATGTTCGAGTGTATTCACTGTTGCAGTCCTGGTTACCCTCCCTCCAGCCCCCTGACTTCTATTGTCTATACCGCTATTCTTCTTTGCTATGCTTAAAGCTTTTTGGTGTATTTGCTTTTTTGTTGGGAGGTGTAACCTTGTATATAATTGCTTCCCATTATGGGGGCACCTGACATCTGGGGCAAGAAAAACTCATGTAATGGCATCGGCTGCATGCTTTATACCCCTGACTACCTGATGTCATGGAAGATGAGACAGCAACCGATGCAGGACCCAAGACCTTGATAATCAGGCCGACTGAGGGCTACTGCAAGCAAATGACCCAAATGTGATGACTGCAGCAGTGAATACACTCAAACATCTGCATTTATGGTAAGTGTACACAACTGTACTTTCTCCCTTCTAATGTTACTGGCTAAGGGCAATTACCACAGACTGGATTTGCTTACACAGTCTCAGGGGTGACTGGCACATCCTGGTTTGGAGCAACTACATTTAGCAGCCTGGTTGATTGAATCTTGACTCCGTTTAGACACTTGTTGCTTGAGGATGTGCAGCAGGTGTTAAAGCAGACCAGAAAACCTGCTTCTTGAAAATCTGATGTTTGCAAATGGATTGGTTTTTCTACGTGGTGCCTGAATGGAAACTGAGGGTCCTTTGAGGTTAACATTCCTCGGAACTTGAAATTTTTGTGAGAGCTACTTCAGGATGGCTTATCGTATGTGTCCATTAAGGGGCATTTATCTGCTATCTCTGATTGTTTGCCAATGGATCCCTCTCTTCGGTCTGTTCTGGTAAAACAGTTCATGAAAGGAGTATTGCATATGAGAACCTCTTGTAAGCAAATTTGTCCTTTGTGGGATCTCTATTATGTTTCTGGAAAAATTGACCTTGCCACATTTCAAACTTGCAGCGTAGGCTGATCTGAAGTTCTTAATGTGGAAAACCTGTTTTATTGCTCTGACACCTGCAGGGTGAGCCTCTTGAGCTGCAAGCTTTCATGATACTTCATGCCTTGTATATACATTGGCAGCTCAGGTACTACCATGACATATAGAAACCCTTCAGGAAGGCTGAAAGACTTTTTAATTCCTACACATGAACAAATAAGGGTGAAGTTGTCTCTAAGCACTTTGGTTGTCCTCTTGTATTCTGTTTTGTTACACCTACTTGACAAGGCATATCCAAGCCACTTAAAGGCACTTTCCACCACGTCTTTCCTTTTCAGTGGTTTATTGGAAATGAGTGGACTGTAGCAGTATTCTAGAGGCAGCAACTTGGTCCTATGTCCATACCTTTTATGAAGCACTACAATCTGGATACCTTTTCTAAATCCAGAGCAGGCTTTGCTAGGACTGATCTCCAGGGGCTAATAGAACATTATTCATGCTCGCCCCAGCTAGGGTAAACATTGGTAATCTACTCATATTCCAGTAAGGCAGTGTGTTTGCTGAACATAGTACAGTTGTTTCCTACTTACCTGTAACAGCAGGCGTTCATAGAACACATTGCCTTATGTGGATGTATGTAGTTTGGTGTTGGAGCTGTCATTGAGGGATGCTCAGCCTTTTTTTTTTTTTTTTTTTTTTTGGGGGGTGTGTGTGTGTGTGTGTGTGTCTGTCTGTCATTTGATTTGTAACAGAAAACAAAATTGCAAACTCTGGAAATGTTAAGCAAGTGGATAACGTAAATTAATTTAATAATACAAAGCTTTTGGGTACAAAAACCCTTCTTCAGTGTATTTTCAGTACAGGATATTTTGAGAATACACTGAAGGGTTTTTGTACCTGAAAGCTTTGTATTATTAAATTTGTTATCCAGTTGCTTGGCGGTTCCAGACTCTGCAATTTTGTTTTCTTTCGCTGTGGTTTACAGATTCAGTTTACCTTCATGATTGTCTATTGTTGCTGCTCTTTGGTTTGTAACAGCAAGTGCCCGCAAGCTTGTGTTTTCATCTTCTCTTTCTTCTTGACCTTAGAAAACTGAAAGGGTCCTGTCTCTTGGTCTGAAAGGCAGTCTGTGTTGTCAGGTGATCTGTCCGCCACACCCATAGACAGAGGGAGGAGCCCTGAGCTTTGGTAGACTGCCATAGATAGGGTAGCAGGGCACCACTAACTGTGTGACAGGCAACTGTACTTTCTGCCAAACTTCCTAAGTGACCACGGTCTAGTGGTCCTTCAAAACTGTAAAACCTACACTCCAAATATGACTGGTTAACATTTCCTTCCACACAAAATGGTTATGCTTGATTGAGTTCTAGATTTAATCAGTTCTCCCCTTTACCAAGTAGATGATCCTGAAAGTACCTTGTTAGAGTTCATTGATGCCCTTTCTTCTATCTTGAACTCTCTTATCTTTCCTTGTTTACGTAGTAGGAAGGAGGCTACGAGGCCAGAATTACCCTTGGCTTATTGAAGTCCAAGCTCTCATTAGATAAATGGAAAAAAAAACTTCTACCCAGAAAGTCTATGTAATATCCTCCTAAGCTTTTCTACCCGATCGAAAAACATCTAATATGTTTTCTACAAGAAATGTCTTTAAGAAAACAAACAAGAATTGCTACAAACTCAGCCACAGTTTTTTATCTTAGAAGTAAGCTATGTCTGCCGCCAACAATCCCTTCAAAATTTGGACAGAAGTTATGCACCTAATAAGACAGGTTTCCAAATCCACCTCTCTATTTCTCTTTCTCTGATAATGTCTCTTAACAACTGTACCACATATACATCAGGGGATTAAAGAAACTTTATAATTTGTTCTGTTGAAACCATTGCTAACACATTTCTTAACCATTGCTCTAACCAACAAACTGCTCAAAGTAATCTTCCTGCTCAAGTGTACATTTTTGCAGCCGCCTTCCACTCTGAAGCTGTGTCTGAGAAAGAAAAGATTGAAGTTCAATCCCTCTTACCTCTACCTTCACAGCACTCCACCTCAAGTGCTTTACTTGGGGGGGGGGTTGTCATAATGGTTAAGGTGTTTACCTCACAAACACAAGCTACAGGGTTTGATTTTTCACCTTTGAAAGGGAAATTGTATATGCTTAAAATGACCCACAAGGGTATCTAGGGTATTTGCCCATGATCCTATGAGGAGACAAAGCAGCCAAACCTTTAACTTTTACTTATAACCTCTCACAACATCATTATTCCTCTTCCTAAGGTTCCCCAACCCAAAAACTCATGAAGATTTCTGACAGAACTTCACTCTTTGCTGTCTTGCAAAATGTTTTGAAAAAGTTCTTAAACAGCTACATGAACACTAATAATGATGGGCTTCTGTCTGTGTGGATTTAGAAATGATTTTAACACAACCACGAGTATGCTGTCAGCAACTGACAATACCTATAATGACCTAAATGACTGTCTCCTTGCAGTCTGTATTTTTGTGGGAATGACCCATACCTTTGAAACAGTTGACTGCAAAATTCTGGCCATTCAGGTTAACTGTAACAACCAGCTGTCCACTGATGGAATGGGATCTGTTCTAGGTCCAGTACTGTTTTCTTTATTCATTAATAATATTACTGACGACTTAACTGAACTTAACCTTTCCCTCTGTGCAGATGATACTCTAGACAAATAGATGTCCCACAGTCGTGCAATTTCTGCTCCAGCAATCCTTCACTGATCTTTAATAGTGTGAACAAAATAAACTCCAAATTAACCAAAAAAAGATTTCCCCTTCCCTCCCAGAGCCCCTTGAGTTCCTTTCTTTACTGTCTCAGACAGTAACATGCATATTATTCCTTTTGTAGCCTAGTACAAATACGTAGGCCTAACCTTTGACCCTGCGTTAAGCTTCGCTACTCACACTGATATTAATAAAGTCTTCTCTCTATTAAAACTCTACTATAGGATGTCATATCTCCTATGTCCCACTGGTCACAAAGTAATGGCCAAGAATGTCCCACCTTTTCACCCTAAACTAGAACGTTGTCCTGTACTGTCTACACTCTGCTTGTAACACTCAAACATTTCATCTGTGAGTTAAATTGCCAGATTTGCCCACTTGCTGACACTCTAGTACACTGCTGCAGCCTTCTAAGTAACATAAATTGGCTACTTATTACTAAAAGGTCCAGTTATTTTCTGTGCACATTACTAAGAAAAATTCTAAAGGAGTGCAACTGCCCCCTATGAGAACTCCTAATCGGGGAACAATCCTACTAACTAAGGAATTCCCAGGAGAATGTATCGCTTAACCATCCCCCGTTTTAAAACAGTCCTTAGTAAACAAGCCTTGTCATGAACAGGCCCAGCTGTCTGGAATAAAGTGCAAACTGAAACAAGGTATCAAGACAGTCTTACCAAGTTTAAGAAGTAACTTTCTGAGCATTTCTTCAGCTGCTGTAGGGATAATGGATAGACTGTTTACAAAGCTTAAAATTCTAAAAATGCTTAGTCTGTCAACTCCTTTGCTTTTTATTTCTTCTTACTTTTGTGTCCTTTTCTTAGTCTATAGGCCTATCTCTGCTTTTTTACTCACTCCCATTTAATGTCCCCCCCAAGGAAATTTTGTTTTATACATTTAAAAAGCAATTTCTTTTGACCAACTCATGTAAACAGATAAATCTAATGTAAGCCTACTACATTATTAGAAGTGTAGAAGAACTGTTTGACATTCTACTGTATAAAACTATATTTGAACTATCTAAAAGTTTTACAACTATGTAAACCTAACAATCTGTTATATTTGAAGTGTATAACTTGACTTTACTTGCATTGTTCATTGCCTGTGAGACTGGGTCACATCTGAAAAAGGTTTCTGGACCAGTCCCACCTACCTGGTTGCCAAATTAGTATTTATTTATTAAAGCTTCTGTTGTATGCCTTTATATGTCTTGCCTGTTTTGATTATGCTTTTAAATGTGACCATTTTGATTGCAGGGATCCTGGGGGAGGAGTGGAAATGACAGTATTTCGGAAAGTGAATTCAACTCCTCCTGTACGTTGCAGCTCACAACATTCTGTATTTGGGTTTAACCAGGTTTCGGTGAGTAGTTTTTCATTTTGTCTTCAGTGGATCTGTTTTCCATCTGTGGTGTGCACATATTCAGCAGGCGTATGAATTTTATATTGGCCAGTTCATAGGCCTTAAATTAATTTACTACTCCACATTTCATGTCTTTTGTGAATGTAGGGTTTTGTTTCTACTCTTTTGTAAGTTGTTGTTGTTTGTCTTTCAGCTTTTCCCGGTTAGGGTCGCCATAGCGGAACTCCGGTCCACTAATGATTGGTAGTTTTTTATGGTGTCGAGTTGCCAGCCCGACGCCCAACCTTCAACGAAGGCACACCCATTCAACGCATGTCTTTCGAATGCCCATTTGACCGCGGGGAGGACATGCAGACTCAACACAGAAGGCACTCCCCACCCATGCCGAAAATCGAACGGGAGAACCTCTTGTTGTGAGGCAACAACGTTTTTGTAAGTAAGCTGATAAAATTACTTGAGTGATGATTGTTCCATATGCTTAGTTGGAGACATCCAAACTTTCTTTGCGGTGTGGTGTCTTCATGCCCTTCTCATGGATTTCTCTAGAATAACAGTAAAATTTTTAATATGGAAATCAGTTTAATAATTCATTTGATAAATGCGTAACTCATTGAGTGCTAAGGTCTATCTTGAGGTATGATCTTGGCCAGATCAGAAATACAGTCCTCTGTTCAATTAAGGTAAAGATCATAGGAACTGTGATATTAGAGAACATACATTGATAAGCAAGTGTGTAGTATGCAATGTTTAAGTTGGCAGAGCTGCTTATATTGTCTTGTTGATGTTAACACTTGAAGTATTAGTGGCTAAAGGCCCAGTAGTGATTGTCTTATCGTCATTAATCATTTTCACCACATAGACAGTGTAGTTTGTCTTAGAGGAACAGATTAGCTTCCCATGTAGACTGGAGAATTGGGATAGTCCTGAAGATTACTGCTGAATCTGCAGTAGAAACCGGGTTAGAACTGTTGGAGGCTTCTAAGCTGGTGCTCACCTTGTGCCCAAGGATAGGTTACCAAGCTGGTGCTTACCTTGTGACCAAAAAATAGGGTAGGAAGCTGGTGCTCACCTTATGCCCAAGGATATTTTACCAGGCTGATGCTCATCTTCTGCCCAAAAGATAGGGTAGGAAGCTGGTGCTCACCTTGTGCCAAAAGGATAGGGTAGAAAGCTGGTGCTCACCTTGTGCCCAAAGGATGGGGTAGAAAGCTGGTGCTCACCTTGTGCCCAAAAGATAGGGTAGGAAGCTGGTGCTCACTTTGTGCCCAAAGTATAGGGTAGGAAGCTGGTGCTCACTTTGTGCCCAAAGGATAGGGTAGGAAGCTGATGCTCACCTTGTGCCCAAAGGATAGGGTAGGAAGCTGGTGCTCACCTTGTGCCCAAAGGATAGGGTAGGAAGCTGGTGCTCACCTTGTGCCCAAAGGATAGGGTAGGAAGCTGGTGCTCACCTTGTGCCCAAAGGATAGGGTATTAAGCTGGTGCTCACCTTGTGCCCAAAGGATAGGGTATTAAGCTGGTGCTCACCTTGTGCCCAAAGGATAGGGTAGGAAGTTGGTGCTCACCTTGTGCCCAAGGATAGGTTACCATGCTGGTGCGCAACTTATGACCAAAAGATAGGGTAGGAAGCTGGTGCTCACCTTGTGACCAGAAGGATAGGAAGCTGGTGCTCACCTTGTGCCCAAAGGATAGGGTAGGAAGCTGGTGCTCATCTTGTTTCCAAAAGGATAGGAAGCTGGTGCTCACCTTGTGCCCAAAGGATAGGGTAGGAAGCTGGTGCTCATCTTGTTTCCAAAAGGATAGGAAGCTGGTGCTCACCTTGTGCCCAAAGGATAGGGTAGGAAGCTGGTGCTCACCTTGTGCCCAAAGGATAGGTTCCCGTGCTGGTGCCCACCATGTGCTAAAAAGATAGATTTATAGGCTGGTGCTCACCCTTTGGCCAAAGGATAGGTTCCTAGGTTGGTGCTTAGCCTGTGCCCAAAGGATTGGCTTCTAAGCTGGTGCTAACACTTTGCCAAGGGTATAGATTTCTAAGCTGGCAGTCGCCCTTTGCCAGGAGTATAGTTTCCTAAGCTGATGCTCACCCTTTGCCAAGGATATAGGTTAAGCTGATGCTCACCCTTTGCCAAGGATATAGGTTCTTAAGCCGATGCTCACCCTTTGCCAAGGGTATAGGTTCCTAAGCTATTGTTCACCCTGCTCCCAAAGGTTTGACTCCAAAGCTGATAGCCATCTTGTGTTTGGGTGTATAGATCTTCTAAGCTGGTGCTCACCTTGTGTTCATGGGTAGACGTTCATCGTGCATACAGCTGCAGTCATTACAGACGGGTTATCCTGCTGTCAGGTGGGTCCTCGGTCGGCCGAATTCCAAAGTCTAGGTCCGGCGTCGGTTGTCGTCAGTGCGGTAGGGGTATAAAAGAGGCAGCTGATGCCATTTTCTTCAGTCTTTCTTGCCGCGCGGTGCCTGAAGCAGAAGCAGTTCGCAAGTGCCGGTCGGCCAGCTCCTGAGATTTACGAAAGTATTTCAGCCGAAGTCTTCTTTAAAGCTAAGTACCCGTTGAAACTTTTCTTGCCTCAGACCGATGTCAGACAAAGTTAATAATTGCATTTCTTGTGGGAAGCAAATACCGCATAAGGATTTCCACTCTTTCTGTATACCTTGCTTAGGCCCAGACCACAACATCTCGGCCTGCCGTTTTTGTGCTAGATTCAACAAGCGCACTATTAAGCGCAGGGCAGAGTTCGCCCTTCATTATTTTGGCAAAAAATTTAATTATATCATGTCGGATACTCTGACTCAAGTTTTGAGCAAAAGACGCAAAGATAAGGACCGACATCCGAGGTCCGCACTGAGTACTGAGACCACGCTTAGGCCGACTACCGATTCTCCGGTTCTCAGCGAGGTGCCTACGCAGCCCCTGAGTACCGATGAAACTACATTACCGGTGACTTCAGTACCCAAGGTCGCAGGCTCCTCTGTCCCCATTCCTACTGCAGATACCGACGCCACTCTTGGCGGGGAAACTCAGAATTTAGTCAGGCCTGCCATTTCTGAAGGTGTCTTCAGGCCTTCCACCTTCTCTATTAAATCTTTCACTAAATCTAAAGCAGCCATGAAAACTAAAAAAAAAACAGGGTCCACAGACCTCCTCTCAAGGCCCCATGCCTAAAAAACAGATGCTTAAGATGGCTGAGGATTTGATTACTCTTATCAGGGGTTCTCACCCCCCCTCTGACAAAAGATCCAGATTATCAGAGCACTCTGAGGACCAGGATTACGCCTATTCCCCTTTCGAAGACTCTGATGCTGAGGAGTCTATTCCCTCGGTCTCCCCCCCCCTGAGGACTACTCTTTTGGGGAAACCCTGCATACACTGAGGGAACACTTTCACTGGGAAGGCCAAGATTACTCAGATTCCAAGAAAAGGCTCAGGGAATTTCTATTGCTTCCCCAGCATAGGCCCCTGGCTATCCCTCCTGTTTTAGATATTTTGGATGATGTGTACACAGAAGCCAGCCTTAATCCAGATTCTTTACCTCCAGCTCCTGTTAAACCAGACAGGTATTACTGGGTTCCTGATTCTCACCAGTTCCTTTATAAAAGCCATACTGCTGACCCAGAAACTATTTCACAGGGTCCCAAAAGAATTAAGGCCTCTACTGCTAAAAACCTATTACCTTCAGAGAGAGATTCCAGAGCATTAGAAAGGTGGGGGGAAAAGGTGTATACCTCTGCCACTTTAATCATGAGGGCATTAAACTGTCAATTCCATATGTTAAAGTACCAACAGTTTTTGTTATCTCAGTTGAAAAGCAAAATGACACAACCAGAACAACCAGATTTGAAAGAGTTGCAGGATTTGTTGCATGGTGCAGAGCAAGTGGGTAAACATACCTTGCAGTGTGGTTTTGATGCTTTAGAGTCCTCCTGTAGAGCTGCTGTTACGGGGTCTGTTATACATAGACATGCTTGGCTCAAAGAGCAAACCTTACCAGATCATGTCAAAGCAAAATTATTAGATGCACCACTTCAAAAAGATGTATTGTTTGGTGTTAAAGCTGAGGAAGTACTAAAGAAAATGGAGGAAAAAGCGAAATCAATGCAAACAGTGAAAGATTTCCTGCAGGTACAACCTCCACGTTTCAGCAGAAACTGGCCTTCAAAAAATTGGTCCTTTCCAGCCACGGACAGACCTCAAAGGGGCAGATACAGATGCCCAAGGGGTAGAGGGCAACCTCAAGGATCTTACAGAGCAAGACAGTGGCAAGCACCAACCCCAAGAGGTGGAGAAGATAGATCACAGTCATTTAGAAAACAGACAAAATGACTTCCCCCTATACCTGCCAAGCAAAGCTTTAATGGCAGCACCTTTGGGTGGAAAACTGGCATTATTCTCAAAGAAATTGGCATATTGTTACAAAAGACAAATGGATTCTGGACATTATAGACAGAGGCTACAGGTTCCACTTTCACACCCTTCCAAAAATGAGAGGCATGCCAGACCTGCCACAAAATCAAAGGGCAGAGGCACAAAGACAAATTACCGCTCTCATGGACATGAAAGCGATTCAAGAGGTACCTGCAAAAGAACAAGGTCAAGGTTTTTATTCCAGACTATTCCTGGTACCAAGGAAAGACAAAGATTGGAGACCTATCTTAGACCTATCCATCCTAAACACATATCTACAGGTGCAAAAATTCAAGATGCTCACATTACAGCAGCTTCTTCCCATGCTGGGCAAGGAGTCTTGGCTGGTAACATTGGACCTCAAGGAGGTATACCTGCATGTCCCTATCAGACAAGATTGCAGAAGATACCTCAGATTTCTTGCAGGTTCAACCCATTACCAGTTCTCTGCATTGCCCTTTGGCTTATCTACTGCGCCCAGAGTGTTTACGAAATGCCTGGCATCAGTAATCGCCTTCTGCAGACTACAAGGAATACAAATCTACCCATATCTGGACGACTGCCTGATCCAAGCGGACAGCAAGGACATACTATTGCAGCATCTGGCGTTTGTAATAAAACTGTTAAACTTCCTGGGATACACAGTGAACAAAAAGAAATCAAAACTAATACCTTCTCAACAGATAATTTTCCTGGGTGCCAGCTTGAATACAACCACCCAGATTGCCTACCTCACGCCAGACAAACAAGGGCAACTGTCTCAATACTTCAGCAAAATGGCAACTTTCACCAGGCTAACTGCAAGGAAAGTCGTGCAGGCTGTGGGATTCATGGCATCTTGCATCCTACTAATCCCATGTGCAAAGCTGCATATGAGGAAACTTCAATGGTACCTAAAAAACGTATGGTCTCAACACAACCACAGCTTGGAAACAGTTATACCACTCATTCCATGCCTTCAAAAGGAATTTTTGTGGTGGGCTCAAACATGCCAAAGAAACACAGGTCTCCCTTTCTGTGTACCTCAAGCAACTCAAATTATCACAACAGATGCCTCATACTGCTCCTGGGGAGCACACGTGGCAGATCAGTGCATTCAGGGAAAATGGTCCCAAAAAGAGAGGCCACCTACACATCAACCAAATGGAGATGCTAGCCGTGCAAAATGCTCTTATGACCTTCAAAGACCTACTGCATCCAAGCCAGTTATTGATAAGGACAGACAACACCACAGTGATGTGGTACATAAACAAACAGGGGGGAACTCATTCATACCCCCTGTGCAGGCAAGCCATGACCCTATGGAACACAGCACTGGAATTGCAAATTCAACTACAGGCACAATTCCTGCCAGGGAAGGAAAACACACTGGCAGACAACCTAAGCAGAAATATGACAGATCCACATGAATGGAAGTTGCATCCTCAAGTTTTCACAAAGATAACTCAGGCATGGGGACAGCCAGACATAGATCTATTTGCAACCCACAGAAATTACCAGTTGAAAAAATTTTGTTCAAGGACCTATCATCCACAGGCCTGGAAAGTGGACGCACTCTCTTTCAATTGGACAACATTGACAGTTTATGCCTTCCCGCCTCTTCCTCTACTGACCAAAGTTCTATTAAAAGCCAGAGCAGAGAGGCCGCAAATGATTCTCATTGCTCCCGACTGGCCAAGACAACACTGGCATCCGCTCCTGAAGAGCCTGACACATTCCCTACCATGGATCCTACCTCTAGTCCCTCTTCTGTTGTCCCAGCACAACTACAAAACCCTTCACAGCCAGCTCAAAACCCTAAATCTAGCTGCATGGAGAATTCCTTAATTTCCCAACAGACTCTCCTCTCCAAGGAGGTGCAGGATGTCATCTTGGAGGCCAGAAGACCTTCTACTAGAAAAGCCTACTCCGCCAAATGGAAACGATTTTGTGCCTGGAATCAAGAAAAAGGGCCAGAATCCTTGGGTAATAAATATACCTCAAATTTTACAGTACCTAGCTGAGATGTTCAACAGTGGACTTTCCTTCTCCTCCATCAAGATCCACGCTTCAGACATTTCTGCGCAATACAACACAGATCCTCCTTTAGTCTCACATCCTCTCTTAAGGCAGTTCCTCAGAGGTGCAAAAAATATAAAACCCCCAAGGAAAACCACCAGTCCCTGCTTGGGACCTCAACTTCGTATTGGAAAAGCTGACCCTTCCCCCCTTTGAGCCAGCTTCTTCAACAGAACTACAATACTTGTCATGGAAAACAGCCTTTCTTCTGGCTATCACCTCAGCACGCAGGGTTTCGGAGCTACAGGCCCTCATGGCTCTGCAACCATTCATCATTTTCCATCAGGACAGAGTTTCCTTACGAACCAACCCTACCTTTTTGCCAAAGGTAGTGTCCAGTGTAGCTTTGAATCAGACTATCCACTTACCTACCTTTTATCCAAATCCACAAAACAAAGGGGAGAGACTACTACATTCCTTGGACATTCAAAGACAACTTCGTTATTATTTGGACAGAACAAAGCCATTCAGGAAATCTGAGCAACTCTGTGTGTCCTATGCTACAGGTGCTCAAGGAAAGGCTATTTCCAAACAGACAATTTCAAAATGGATAGCCCACTGCATATGCTTTTGTTACTCAGTTCATGGAAAAACTGTGCCTGCATGCATCAGATCCCACTCCACCAGGGCCACAGCTACCTCTGCAGCTTTCCTCAGGGGGGTCCCTACCAAGAACATTTTGGAAGCAGCTACTTGGAGTTCAGTGCACACTTTCTCCAAGCACTATCACCTTCCACTATACTCTAAATCTAGAGCGGGCTTTGCCACAGCAGTCTTGCAGGGCATCCTCGCTCCTCCTAGTTCCACTTAGTGCCTACCACCCTTACTTAGCTTTGGGATTTTTCCCATCTGTAATAACTGCAGCTGTATGCACGATGAACATAGTACAGTTTTGTACCTACCATAAATGTAGATGTTCGAGTGCTCATACAGCTGCAGTCTAGGTTACCCCCCTCCGTCCCCACTTAGGACAGGCCTTATGACAAACACCTATATCATACAACCTATTTGGGGTATTCTTTTATGGTGTATTTGCTTGCAACTACTGTTTTTTGATTTTTCTATATTACATGTTTGCATAACATTATGTTTTGCCTTCCTTCTGGGGGCACCTGACATCTGGGGCAAGAAAAACTGAAGAAAATGGCGTCGGCTGCCTCTTTTATACCCCTACCGCACTGACTTCAGGGAAGAAGCGACGACAACCGACGCCGGACCTAGACTTTGGAATTCGGCCGACCGAGGACCCGCCTGACGGCAGGATAACCAGTCTGTAATGACTGCAGCTATATGAGCACTCTAACATCTACATTTATGGTAGGTACAAAACTGTACTTTTTCTGAGGAGGTGCTCACCTTCTGCCAGGAATAATAATCTGATCTGATGCTCTCTCTATGGCCTAGGGAGTGCACTCCAGAGCCATTGTTTCCCCTCTGCCCTGAAGACAGTTATCTGAGTCTGTTCTCAGTCCTTGTCAATATATAAGCTCATGGGATAGATACTTACCCTTTTCCCTAGTGGATGATCTACTTTGCTAGTAATCACTGTCAGGATGCCAGTAGACTCCTGATCTCTTGTTCACAGAGTTATTGGGGGATAGACTGCTCATCTGGTGCTCACCCAGTCTTAAGCTATTGTTTGCCGTGTGCTTGGGGATAGGCTTCTGAATCAGTGCTCATTTTATACATAGGCATAGGCTCCTAAGCCTGTGCTCGCACTGTAGCTGGGCATTGGCTCTTGAGCTGGTGCTTCCTCCAGGTCCAGATATTGGTTCTTGAGCTGGTGGATGTTCTTCGTGTTTCACTGTTGAAGTCATCACATTTGGGTTATCTGCCTGCAGGTAGCCCTCAGCCGGCCTGAATACCAGAGTCTTCGGATTTCTGCATTTGATGCTGTCGCTTCTTCCTTGACGTCAGGTCGTCAGGGGTATAAAACATGCAGCCGATACCATTACATCAGTCTTTCTTGCTGTGCAGTGCCCGAAGCAGAAGCAGTTTGCAAGTGCTGGTTGGCCGACTCCTGAAATTTTCGTTTTCGAGTTTCAGACCTGAAGTCTTCAAAAAAGCTAAGTACCCCATTGTGGATCCTTTTTCTTGCTCTAATCAATGTCAGTAAAAGTTAACACTTGTCTTACCTGTGGAAAGCAAATACCTCATAGAGATTTTCATTCCTACTGCATCCCTTGTTTAGGCCCAGACCACGACGTCCCCCGTTATCGGTTTTGTGCCTTGTTCAATGCCCCAAACTATTAATTTTCGGGCTGTTTTCACCGCTAATTATTTTCATACTCGTTCTGTGTACTCCTAAATGGCTTTGTCAAGCCATCCGACTACCGATATTCTGAAGAAACATAAGGATAAAGACAGAGAAAAACCGCATAGGTCCAAAATTGCAGACGGCGCTTCCGTTAAGCTAGTCGCCAGTCCACCGGTACTCAGTGAGGCGCTTTCGCAGCCCCTGATACCCGCTACTTCTGATTTGCAGGCCTCTACTGAGACCCATTCAGAGTCCGGTATGCTGCGAGATGCTTCTTCGACTATGGAACCTGCGGATGTCTCTACCTTGGATGGGTCCAGAGCCGCTGTGCAAGCACCGGCTTCTGAGGGTGTATTCAGGCCTACAGACATTCATATTAAACCAACGCCATCGTTTTCATCTAGGCCAAAAATTCGCACCACATCTAGAAAGCCAATGACCAAACTGCAGACTCAGGCCCCTATGCCTAAAAAACAAATGCTTAGAATGGCTGAAGACCTTATTACCTTAATTAGGGGAAGCCAGTCTTCCCCGTCTAAGAGACCTAGAACTGATTTTCTTTCTGTTTCTTCTGATCAGGAATCTGATATTTCTGCTCCTTCTGATTACCAGGATTTGCCCTTCTCTACTTATGAGGATTCTGATGCAGAGGATTCTATTCCCTCTGCTTTCCCTCGAGAGGATTTTTGTTTTGGTGAAACCTTGCACACTCTTAGGAGCATTTCCACTGGGAAAGTCAGTATTACTTTGACTCCAAAAAGAGACTTGGGTAATTCTTACTACCATCTCAACACAGGCCTTTAGCTACCCCTCCTGTTCTGGGCATTGTAGATGATGCTTTCTTGGAATCTAGCCTTACCCCAGACACTTTACCTCCCGCTCCCAGAAAACCTGACAAGTTCCTCTTCAAGAATCCTTCTGCAGATCCAGAGACCATTTCACAAGGACCAAAAGGCATCAAGGCTACTGTTGCCAAAAATCCTACCCCTTCAGATAGAGATTCTAGAGCCTTAGACAGATGGGGTAAGAAGTTATACACTTCTGCTACTTTGGCCATTCAGGCTTTAAATTGCCAGTTTCATATGTTAAAGTATCAGCAGCATGTTATGAGGCTACTTAAACAGAAAATGATGTTGATTCCTGACTGTACTGAACATAAAGAATTACAAGATTTAATGCTTTCTGTAGAATAAGTTGGTAAGCATACTTTGCAATGTGGTTTTGATGCCTTAGAAGCATCTTACAGGGCTGCTGTCACTGGGTCTGTAATTAGAAGGCATGCTTGGCTTAAGGAACAAAACTTGCCAGATCATGTAAAAGCTAAATTACTGGATGCTCCCTTAAACCAAGACCGCCTTTTTGGCAACAAAGCAGAAGAAGTCCTCAAAAGGATGAAGGAAAAAAGCTAAATCTATGCAGACTGTTAAAGATTTCCTACAAGTGCAGCCTCCCAGATTCAGTAGGCATTGGCCTTCCAAGAACTGGTCCTTTCCAGCCTCTTCTAGGCCTTCTCTGTCCAAACCCAGAAACAGCAGACCACCTAGGTTACAGTCTCAGGCTACACACAGACCTAAGCAGTGGGGGGCTCCCACTTCCAAAGCAGGGAGTAGTAATCCACCCTCCTACAGAAAAATATCACAATGACTTGACTTTAACCCTTCCAAGCCCTTCTCAACTACCTGCTCCCTTAGGAGGAAAGCTTGCTTGCATGCAAAAAAACTGGGAACTCATTACCCAGGAGAAATGGGTTTTGAACATAGTTTCCCAAGGATACAGATTCCATTTCCACACACTTGTTGTTGTTGTCTTTCTGCTTTTCCCGGTTAGGGGTCGCCACAGCGGAACTCCGGTCCGCTAATGATTGGCAGTAGATTTTTACGTGCCGAGTTGCCAACCCTGACACACAACCTTCAACGAAGGTACGCCCATTCACGCATGTCTCCACACAGAAGACACTGTAGCTGAGAATTGAACCCGGCACCGTCTTACTGTGAGGCGACAACGCTACCAACCCCAAATGGTTGGCCAGACCTACCCCCAAACCAGTGGGCAGAGGCCCAACAGCAGGTTCTCTCTCTGCTAAATATCCGGGCTATTCAACCTGTCCCAGCAGATCAAAGGAGACAAGGTTTTTATTCAAGACTTTTTCTGGTACCCAGAAAAGACAACTCCTGGCGTCCCATCCTGGACCTCTCTATTCTCAACACCTTTCTGGTAGTTCCAAAATTCAGAATGCTGACTCTGCAACAGCTTCTTCCCATGTTAGCCAAGGATGACTAGCTGGCAACCCTAGACTTAAAGGAAGCTTACCTCCACGTCCCAAAAGGGAATCTTGCAGGAAATACCTATGCTTGAGGGCAGGCTCCATGCATTATCAGTTCTCTGCACTTACCTTTGGCTCATCTACTGCACCCAGGGTATTCACAAAGTGTCTGGCTCTGGCCATTGCATTTTGCAGGCAGAGAAATATTCAAATTTACCCATACTTGGACGATTGTCTTATTCAGGCAGAATGCAAGGACTCTTCTATTACAACACCTGGCATTCGTAAAGAGACTTCTTACCTCTCTGGGGTACACCATCAGCGAAAAGAAATCTCACCTAGTACCCTGCCAACAGATTGTATTCCTGGGAGCAAGCTTGAACACAACTTCCCAGATGGCATTCCTCACTCTGGAGAAACAAGTTTATTTGGCAACCTTCTTCAAACTATTGGCCAGAAAACCCCAGCTATCTGCAAGGAAAGTACTGCAAGCCCTGGGGGTTCATGGCTTCTTGCATTTTACTAATTCCATATGCAAGACTGCATATGAGGAAACTACAGTGGTATCTAAAAAGCCTATGGTGTCCACATTCTCAAGACCTGGAAGCAATGATTTCTATCATTTCTTGAATGAAGACAGAGTTCCTTTGGTGGGCAGAGGCCTGCTACCACTACAAGGGACTCCCTTTGACTCTACCCCCTGCCACCCAAACACTAACAGACACATCAGACTATGCATGGGAGGGCTCACATGGCAGGGCAGTGCATTCAGGGCAGTTAGAACCGAAGACAGATGCACCTGCATATCAGTCAAAAAGAAATGTTAGCTGTACAGAATGCTGTGACAGCCTTCAAAGGCTGTATTTTTCCAGGACAACTATTGGTAAAGACAGACAACACCACAGTTATGTGGTACATAAACAAGCGGGGGGGGGGCCCGCTCATACCCTCTCATACCCTCTCATACCCTCTCTTACCCTGTCTGCAGCCTAGCCATGGCTCTGTGGAACACAGCCTTGAGCTACCAAGTACACCTGCAAGCTCAATTCCTGCCAGGCAAACTAAATTCACTGGCAGACAACCTAAGCAGAAATGTCATGGACCTACACGAATGGAAACTAGAACCCAAAATATTCAAACTTTTGAACAAATGGGGGACTCCAGAGGTAGACATGTTTGCCTCCCCTCAAAAAAACTACCAATTGCACAAATTCTGTGCACGAACTCCCCACAGCCAAGCCTGGAAAGTGGATGCCCTGTCCTTCACCTGGGGAAGTATGCCTTTCCCCCTCTGCCTCTCCTTTCGGAGGTCCTGCTAAAGATCAAACAGGACAAGCCAAGGACAGTACTGATTGCACCAGACTGGCCACGCCAGCACTGGTACCCACTCTTGTTCAGTATGACACTGCTACAACCATGACACCTGCCGCAGACCCCATCCCTGCTGCCCCAGCAGACTGGCCAGATTCTTCACCCTCAGCTTCAAACCCTGAACCTTGCAGCCTGGCTAATTCCTTGAGCACTCCCCCTAACATCCCTCAGTAAGCAGGTACTGGAGGTCATTATGGAGGCAAGGAGGCCTAGTACTAGAAAATCTTAAGCTGAAAAGTGGAAAAGATACTGTTCCTGGAGCCTAGCTCAGGGGATGGGCACAGCGGTGCCCGGCTTACCTCATATTCTACAGTACTTAACAGAAATGCTCCACAAGGGCCTATCCTTCTCGTCAATTAAAATTCATGCCTCTGCCATTTCAGCACATTATAACACTGAGCCACCCCTCTTCTCTCACCCCTTGCTAAAGCAATTCCTTAGAGGGGCAAAAAATTTAAGACCCCCCCCCCAGGAGAGCTCCCACTCCAGTCAGGGACCTTAACTTTGTATTGGAAAAGCTCCCCCCCCCCTTTGAACTAGCTGCTACAGCAGAGTTGAAATTCCTTTCTTGGAAAACAGCCTTCATTCTAGCAATTATTTCAGCTAGAAGAGTATCTGAATTACAGGCCGTCATGGCAGTGGAACCCTTAATTATCTTCCATGCGGACAGGGTTTCTCTCAGGACTAATCCTTCCTTTATGCCCAAGGTGGTGTCTTCTGTGGCCCTAAATCAGTCCATTCATTTGCCTACCTTTTTTCCCTAATCCACAAAACAAAGGGGAACTAATACTTCACTCTCTGGACGTGCACAGACTACTTAGGCTTAGTCCTGTCCAAATAGAATCTATCAGAAAATCTGAACAGCTGCTAGTTAGCTTTGCTGCAGGGGCAGAGGGCAAGGCTATTTCAAAGCAAACCATTTCCAAATGGATAGCCCATTGTATCCATTTCTGCTACAAGCACCATAGATAATCTACTCCACAGGGGATAAGATCACATTCCACCAGGGCTGCATCTACCTTTGTGGCATTTCTGAGAGGGGTCCCTACCAGGGACGTACTAGAAGCTGCTACCTGGAGTTCTGTGCATACCTTCACCAAGCATTACCACTTGCTTATCTTTTCTAAATCCAGAGCTGGATTTGCCTCTGCAGTCTTGCAGGGATTAATAGCTGGCCCTAATGCTCTCTAACTTCCTCCTCCCTTTCTTAGCTTTGGGAATCTACCCAAATGTGATGACTGCAGTGGTGAAACATGAAGAACATAGTACAGTTGTGTACACTTACCATAAATGTAGATGTTCGAGTGTATTCGCTGTTGCAGTCCTGGTTGCCCTCCCTCCGGCCCCCTGACTTCTCTTGCTTCTACCTTTCCTTCTTGTTTGGCATATATTATATCATATGTATTTGCTTTTCGCTGGGGGGTGTACCATACCATATAATAGCTTCCTATTGTGGGGTCTCCTGACATCTGGGGCAAGAAAAACTGATGTAATGGCGTCGGCTGCATGTTTTATACCCCTGACGACCTGACGTCAAGGAAGAAGTAACAGCATCCAACACAGAAATACGAAGATTCTAGTATTCAGGCCGGCTGAGGGCTACCTGCAGGCAGATAACCCAAATGTAATGTCTGCAACAGTGAATACACTCGAACATCTACATTTATAGTAAGTGTGCACAACTGTACTTTCTCCATGTCCAGATATTGGTTCCTGAGCTGGTGCTTAAAGTTTGCTATGGATTGCCTGCTGAGTCAGTATTTACCCTGTGTTGGGGATTTGCTCTTCATCTAGTCCTTCATCTTAACCAATCTTTAGGGCAGGAGTTACAGAATTACAGTATTGGAGAATATAATTTGAGTTTGAATTGCAAATAAGAAAAAAAAATTACTGTGTGGATTAAGAAAAAATATGATTCCAGGAAATTTCTAGAGAGTATTCCTAACATTTGGCACTAAATATTGATCATTATAAATATATGTTCATATGTGTAGAATGACCTGTCTCTGAAAGTTCAGGATCACTTCATTTAGTTGGGTTCTATTTCACCAAAACTCATTTAATCTTTTTTCAGTGAGGCGTAGTATTCACTGCCGAGTCATCTACTCAATTAGAACATCATTTCTTAAGTGTAAAACAAGAATACATAAATGTGGCGGAATGGGACTAGTTGGCTTTATTATAGGTTCATAGGTAGGTACTAGGCTGTCGGCCCAAGGGCCTACATAAGCCAAGCCAGCAAGGTTCCATAGCTTACGCCACCCAAGAAAGTTATTTTTCTGTGCCACTGTCCAGCAGAGAGACAGACGTGATCCCCGGGGTGTATTTCCTATTTCCCATCCACTCATCAAGACGTGATCCCCGGGGTGTATTTCCTATTTCCCATCCACTCATCAAGATTTTTCTTGAAGAGTGCTAATGAAGAACTTTGCTTGACATAGATGGGTAGCTTGTTCCAGAGTATAGGAAGTCTCTGGGACAGGAATCTATCCCTCTAGCATGTCCTGTTTATTGTGGTGACAAGATTTAGGTCCCTAGAAGCGTGTAGCTCGGAGGGATTGGGATTTCTTTAGGTGTAGTATGTCCAACAGCTCTGGGTTTGTCATAGCTTTATATGTTGGGCAGAGATCAACTCGGAGTAGGCAATATGCTACGGAGTAAAGCTGGAGTTTTTTGAGGCGGTCAGTGTAGGGCATTTGTTTGAGGCCAGTAATCCTCTTTGTGAGGTACTTCTGTGGCCTTTCAAGCTGCTGCAGCTGTCTTGTGAGGTACATTCCAAAAGGGGCGTTGTACTCTGTAACGGGTCTAATGAGTGACTAGTAGAGAGGAGCAATGACCTCTTTTTTCCTGGATGAGAACCCTTTTATGATGAGGTGTGCCACGTAGAAGGACTTCCTGACTACTGTGGCGATGTGACTATCAAAGGAGAGACTACTGTCCACCTGGGTCCCAAGGTCTCTTATCATGCATTCGTTAAGTAGATTGCTGCCAATGTGGTAGTTCACGGGTACAGAGTTTTTACCAAAGGGGATGACACTGCACTTTTTAGCATTGAGCTTGAGGCCATGGCTCTGACACCAGGCATCTGTCTCAGTGAGGTCCTTCTGTAGGATGTCCACATCATTTCGGGACTTGACTTTGGCTCCTAGTTTGCAGTCATCTGCAAACTTCATTATTTGATTGTTCTCCTTTTCTATGTGATTTTGCAATCTTGGAGTTAGTGGTTAAAAGATATTTTCTGGGAACTTGCACTGTTGAAAGAAAAAACTTGATGTAGTGTTTTTACTTTGGTGTTTGTTGCCTTTGTTTTGCTGTTCATTGTAAGCCAGTATGTGGTTGTGGGAAGTTGGGGAGTTGGTGTGAATTATACAGATCTACATTTGTAAACCTGTGAGGTCAGTGTGAGAAGATAACCATTATAAACTCTGTTAGGTGACATATATTTTTTAAACACCTTAATTAAATTATCACTTAAGACATGGACAAACATAAATTAGCAGAAAAGAAAAACATTGTTACATTTTTCTATTTAAATACAGTGTATATTATATATATTTTCTTTGCTACCGTCATCAGTCCAACATTCCAAAAAATTGCTGAATTCCTGCCTTCCCTTAAACCTAACTCTTCCTCCTGAACAGTATCTCTCTTTTTATAATGTTCAGTATCTCAAGTACAGTTGATGTAGACTTTGATTTTCATTTTCTAGTAATTGCCTTTTTGGCAACCAACATAATTAAACTTAATAAGGACTTACTATGTCTAGGCAATTCAGATCCTGTATCCCAGCTCTAAAGAATCATTTCCTTACTAATAGAATTTTGCTCACTCAATATTTCTGACAGAATACTCTGTAGGGAAATTTATGATCTGAAGTAGGATATTCATTTTGGTGACTGGATTTGGGTACATAGCTCTCAGCTAAGTGGATTTGTGATTCTGTGTGAAAGTAGGTTCCCTTTCTTATAAGTCTATTTTGAGTTTATTTTGAGTTAAATTAAGTAATTTTATTCCCTCCCCTAGCTGTGTGTAGAGTGTGTGTGTAGGCCTGTGTGTCTTTGGAGGTCCAAGCTGGTCTTGGCGGGTTTTTTACCGCCAGACTCGGCTCTCCCTCCCCTCGCTCGGACTACTGTGGCTACAGTTGTTCCCCCCCTGCACCCCTCCTGCTCCTGGGGAGGGAGAAGCACCACAAGCAGGCGGCGGCTGGCCTCTGCCCGCCCGCCCGCAGCGCGGGCCCTCCCCCCTGCCCGCCGGTCGGTCGGTCTCTCCCTCTCGCTCCGTCCCCTGTGTGCTTTTCACGGGTCCCTCCAGGTACCTCTCTGTAGCTCGAGATCTACCCCATAGCCTTTCGCTCTTTCTCCTGTCCTGCTGTCCGGCAGCTGGAGCCGCAGCAGCTTCGAGCGGGGTGGGTCGGAGCCGATCCCCCCCTGGGACAGCCCGTTTGTGCCCCAAGTTGCTTCCTATGGAGCAAATGCTTGCTGCGGGACTCCTCTGACAGCCCCCACATTCCCCCGGTCTCTCACAGAACACACGAGGAAGAGAAGGAAGGGCTCACACGGTCACCGATGATGTCTCCCTTGAGACATCATGGAAATGTCCGTGAGGGGGGTGGTCTGCCCCAAGTCTTGTCCCCTCACCCCTGGTGGACCTTACCACCCAGGCGTGGAAGGAACGGACACACCGTGGAGCAATTCCCAAAAGACCGGATAGTCCACCATCCGGCGGGACCATTTGAGTAAGGGGCTCCGGTTGTTGGCTGACCTTCTCAGTAAGAAGGCTGAACTATTGCTGGCACATGTTATAGATGATGCGAGAGATCTTATTAAGGAATACGGAATCCCCTCTGATCCATTTCGGAGGAGGGACAGAGTTTCTGCTCTCCACCCCATGGGCACTCTTAGGTCAGTTAGAGCTTGCGGGGACAGGGACTGGGGTCGCGTCAGGCCTGGCTCTCCTCTGATTTTTTTTCTGAGCCCTTCAAGGCGCTGCTATAACGCCCCTTTGATGGTTCTGCTCTGTTTGGCTCCAGGAGCCTATTCTAGGGAACAAAAAGGTCAGAAGAAGATGTGGTCTGGGTTCTCCCTCAAATCATATCCAGGGAGCATTTCCTTTCCTTCACCTTCCAAAGTTGAAGTCCAAAGAAAAGAGCCATCCCCTCCCCCCACCAGATCGATCAGGGTTTCTACCTCAGATTCTTTAGTGCCAAAAGATCCTGATGGACAGGCCCAGGAGAGGTTTCTCCGCCTCCGCTGGGAGCCAGTCACTACCAGTTCCCTTCCCTCCCTCTGGTCTCACCACAGCCCCCCCCAGTGTTCCAAAAGTACTAGCAGTAGTAGTAGCCACCCTGAGCTTCAGGGGGGGTGGGGTCTTTCCCTACCTGCTGCAGCTCCAGCCGGGCCATTCTCCATTCCATTCAAGTTCTGTTCCAGTGGGTCCTGAGGCTCTAGGTCCATGGGGCGGGCTATATAGCACTTCTTCCTCTTGCCAGGCTCAATATGCAGTGGTCATACTTGCTCTCCCCATGCATCATCCTTCCTTGGGAACAATTGCGATTTCAATCGACAACATGTCTGTTGTGGTCTTACCTTTGTCGAGAGGCCATGAGAGAGTTTGAATGGGCAATCTCCACCAATCGCCATCCACCCCTTGCCTCTGATGCTGCAAGTTCTTCTCCTCTCGGGTGGGTGGGGTGCAGAATGATTTCATCCTCATTGCTTGGCCTCCAGAGATCTGGTTCCTTCCTAAGGTCTCTCGTGTGAATCCTCCTTGGATTCTAGATCATCCCCCGGGATCTGATATATCCCATCATCCCTGCATTCCTCCTCTGAACTAAAACTGAAGCTGACCGCGCTTTGCTCCCAGTTCCACTCTTGATAAAGACTCCGGTATTTCTTCACCAACCACTTTTAACGATGGTGCCAGCAGTTCCACACAGTCAAAGTTCAACTGGGGTATTTTTCACTATCACATTGGCTATAAACTCTAATCCTCTTATGTCAGCCAAATTGTGTAAGATATTTTGGATCTTTCTTGTCACAAGACAGAGACTTTTTTTTAGCCATGCCATACATCAGCCAAAGTTTTGAACTTCTCAAGCTTTATCAGCTAAACCTCCTTACTTGGTATAGGCAATCCGACCAGCTTTCAATTTGGGCAGCCAATCTCTAAAATCTTCTCTGTCCGATGGATTTCACAGTGCATTCTATTATTATAAGCGCGTCAGGAAGGAAGACCGGAGGTGTTCATGCCATTTCCATTCCCGGTCAGTATCTACTACTACGCGGCAGCCTTCAGGAGGATTCCTCTAGATGATATATTTTGCAGCAGCCCACGGGCTTCATCTCAATCGTTATTTCCCACTATAAGTTGGATCTCTGAGGTCAGAGGGGTAGAGCAGGGCATTATGGGTGAGGGGAGGCTGAGAGCTTGGATCCATAGCTGAAAACCCATGGGTTCGGATCGATATCGGATCCATAACCCACAGGTTGCAGACAAATGAATACACCTACTCAGATGGAACGTTATGGTGAGTACATAACTTCTAATTCCCGGTTACCTCTTTCTTCTCCATCACACATCCAATATTTGCTGTCTACTTGAAGAAAATTTTTCAAGTCTGCGTGGGGATATAAAAATACCTATGCAGCCACTTCCAAGCAAAGATCCTAAACCTTCTTGACTTGGTTGCATACTTGGGAGCTGTTCATATGTCTTCCCACTGTTTCTTTTTATATTGCCCTTCCATTCTCAATTCCCATACTTTAACTTCTTCTGATTGATTGTTATAGTTGTCATGCATTATTTTAAACACTGTACTAATTAGTCTGATTTTACTGTAGCTTTTGTTCCAGACTCCACTGTAAACTTGACCAGTGCTGGTTTAAGTACTTATAATTCTGTTAAGCATTACTTGGCTACTTTAGTAGTCAGCGAATCCAAGACAGCAGCTGTTCCTTCACTAAAACAGGTATTCAGTGTAGCCCTTGAGAGTGCCTTATTAGAATGTGATCCTCAGCCATGGTGCCCAGAAAGTCTGACTGCTTCTGTCAGGTAGAGGAGAAATTTAAATATTTATCTGAGAATTCAGTGGTCGATTTCTACAGTGAAGTCCATGGATGCGGCCAGAGGATCCAAGTTAGTGCTAGCTAGTGTTTTGTTGACAAATGACAAAAAAATTGCTCCACTACCAAGAAGACATTATACAACAGATTTGAGAGTATGTGAAGATCTGTGATGCAGCCCTCCAGCAGTACCTTTTTCGCATTCCTGGTAAGCATGTTATCATATTTGGCTTAAGCAGTATTGATGCTTGTGTCAAGGCAGCTGCCTGAGTCTGGGTTATCATACAGCATGTATGGGCCAAGAGGCAGTTAAAACACAATTCACTGCATTGCTGAGGCAGCAGACACTGAGGCATGTAGTCATAGTTTCGTATGCTCACATGTTATTGCTATGCATGCAGCTCACAAGACCAGTGAGGAGTTAAGCCTGATTGCTCTAGAGCACACTGTGGTTAAGTTATTGCACAGAGTCATACAGTAGGCAGATGGAGGCTGAGGGAGTTGAGCTGTGGACTAGAAGAAGCAGCACATTAATAGCTCCTAACCTTAGAACTGAATTTTAACTGCCAGACTAGTTAAGCTGGGGTAGTGCCTTGAGCAGGCCAAGAGGGTACCTCCCAGTTTTAACTACCCCATCCTCCACCACCCCCATGAGCTAGGAAAATAAGACTTTGCCTTTTCAAATCCCAGTCCTTTGAATTGACCACAGGCGTATGAATGAGGAGGCTCATAAATGCAGAGTGTAAAACTGTGTTCAGCTTCATTGCACCTTTCATGGGAAATGCCTTGTATGCCATCAGATCACACAATCCTTGCAGGACCCATTTTAAAATAACGGATTACCTTGATGGTATTACAAAAGAGTAACTCGTTTAGGGGAAGGACAAGGTTTCTACTTCAGGCTGTTTTCTGTTCTTAGGAAAAGATGGACCTTGGCACCCTACGTTGGACTGGTTTCTGCTGATTTAAGAATATTGGATTACTTATCCTACATACATTAACACCCAATCAAGGATCTACTGCTGATTTGCTTTACAGGGGTGTTTTTCTTCAGATTGTGCACAGGTGTGATGTCCCATATGTAAACCTATCCATTTCTCCAAGCAAAAGACAGCTGCGAAAATTCTGCTTCAGAGCACCACACAAAGAAGCTTGGGCAGAAGATGCTTTCTTCTTGATATGGATGGGTCTCTATTGTTAGGCATTCCCTCTGATCCATGTCCCCCAAGGGTAATCTAGAAACTTCGAGAGGTAAAATGTGCTTCTAACTTCAGAACTGTTTCTCCCTTGTTCAGATTTCCAAAGTAAAATCTCTCATGCTGCCTTAGCAATTGGACCTCCTTGCAAAGACCAAAGGGGGACCCGATATCCCCAAGCTGAAGACCCTGCATCTGATAGCATGGATGTTTTAGCTCGATAGCATTTTAGGCACAAGTTCACTGAAGACAAGCCATTGGTCATCAATTGGAATAGCAAGCCTGCCACAAGGGAATCCTACTTAGCTGTGTGGAAGGGGTTTTCTTTCTGGTGCTGCAGTAAGACTCAGGATCCCTTTACAGCATTGGGGCCCTTGAGTCTGCATATCTAAGTAAGCTGTTCATATAAGGCTTGGCATCTGTCTCTGTGAAGCACCTGTGGATCTCCCTCTTGCATATTTGGAGCTTGATAAGTTCTTCCGTTAGGGAGTAGCACTTTAGAGACTCTGCCTAGAAAGCTAACTTCTTCATTGGACTGGAGTAATAACCCAGAAAAGCTTACTGATTCCTTTCAAATTTGCTTCTTCAGCCCTCCTTCCTTAAAATGGTAAACTGGAATACTGATCTGTTACTTGCAATCCTTTCAAATAGAAGAATTTCAGAACTGTGGGCCATAATATGCAAAAAACCCTTCTTATTTTAAAAACAATAAAATAAAACTAGACGTTGTCAGCCTTGGGAACAACTCCTTCTGTATGGTAAAGGTATTGATGGCAATATCCCTCATCCAAACTCTCCAGGTAACTGCTGTCTTTCCTAGTCCTCTGAACAAGAAAAAATATTACACTCATTTGAGGTACACAGAAAACTGATGCATTATCTTGAAAAGACTGAAGGTGTCAGAAACTTAGATCAGCTATTTTTTGCCCTTTGTGGACAGAAAAGGATGGGGAGGGGATGGCATAATGGTTAAGGCCTTTACCTCTCAGATACAAGGTACAGAGTTTGTTTCTGGCATGTAGTCATTTTCTAAATCAGTAATTCTCTGCAGACTGATAACCTAGTGTTTGCCAAATAACTAGTCTCCAAGTTCTTGATAAGTTCTTCCATTAGGGAGTAACACTAAGAGACTTTCAAAGAGGCCGGTCCATTGTGTTACCATCTTGTATTGTTGTTTTGGGAAAAAGTTGCAAAGGACCATTGAAACCCTCATCAGCAGGAGTACTGCAACCCCTGTGGCCTTTTCGGGAGTGAGTACCGTCTGTTCTATATGCAGCCATTTAGCCTTTGGTCAATATTTTCTGTAAACATTATAAGCTACATATTACTTCCTGGGTAAATGCTAGGTTTGCTGCTGACATCGTGTAGGGCTAGTTACAACTCAACCAATTCTGCCCCCTCCCCAACCTTTGTTAGTTTTGTGTACTGTCCCAATAGGAATTACTGTTGCAAGAGAGATCTGTACAAAGAACGTAGTATCCTTGTATAGGAATTTACCACAATTTCAGATGTTTAGGTAGATCATTGTTACAGTACTGGCTTTTATCTTGCCATCCCTTCTTTTGTTCTTGGAGCATCCTGCGTCTGGGGAGGGATACCCTACTACTTTGTAATTATCCCATCTCCTTCTTCTCATTATCATGACCTTAGTCTTGGTCAGGTCTGGATAGAATTGGGGAACGCAGTTACTTTAATTTCCTAGCCCAGGCAGCATTCATGGGTGTGCCTCCTTAGTTAGGCTCCATAGGACCAGTTCAAGGACTAGGGAGGCTAGATAGTGTGCTGGTATCCTGGCCAAAAAAGTTCTAAGATGACATAAAAAAGTACCTAAAAAGTTTATGGAGTCAACATTGTCACAGTCTGGAAACAAGGATTCCTCTCATTCCCCTGCCTATAACAGGAGTTTCTTTGGTGGGCAGAGACATGTCACTAAAACAAGGGTCTGTCATTCACTCTATCCCCTGCCACCCATACCCTAACTACAGACGCATCAGATTATGCTTGGGGGGGCCCACCTGGCGGGGAGATGCATTCAGGGCATATGGAGCCCAAAACAAATGCATCTGCATATCAACCAGAAAGAGATGCTAGCTGTTCAGAATGCCCTGACAGCCTTCAAGGACTTACTTCATCCAGGACAACTACTGATAAAGACGGACAACAGCACAGTTATGTGGTACATAAACAAGCAGGGGGGTACACATTCCTATCCCCTCTGCAGACTAGCCATGGCATTGTGGGACACTGCCTTGACTTACCAAGTACATCTTCAAGCTTAGTTCCTACCAGGAAATCAGAATACTGTGGCGGACAACTTAAGCAGAAATCTTATGGACCCTCACGAGTGGAAACTGGATCCACAAGTCTTCAGCATGATAACACAGAAATGGGGGAGCCCAGACATAGATCTATTTGCCTCTCCCCAAAATCACCAACTGGACAAATTCTGCACAAGGACATCACAGACAAGCATGGAATGTGGATGCCCTATCCTTCAGTTGGAAAAGCCTATCAGTCTACGCCTTTCTTCCTCTGTCTCTTCCCCCCAAGGTCTTGCTAAAGGTCAGACAGGAAAAAGCAAAAATGATCCTAATTGTCCGGACTGGCCTTGCCAGCACTGGTACCCAATTCTAAGGAATATGTCTCAACTCCCTCTTTGGTACTTGGCTCAAATACCTCATCTATTTTCTCAGCAGAGGAATCAAATTCTGCCCACTCCGCTCCAAACTTTGAACCTGGCAACATGGCTGATCATGTAATTATTCAAACAACATCTGTCAGTAAATCTGTGATGGATGTCATTTTGGAAGCCAGAAGGCCTAGTACTAGAAAATCTTATGCTGATAAATGGAAGAGATTCTGTGCTTGGAACCAAGCACAAGGAACGGACATAACAAAACCAAATATTTCTCAGATTTTACAATACTTGACTGAGATGCTTGACAAGGGCCTATCTTTTTCTTCAATAAAAATCCATGCCTCTGCCATCTCGGCGCATTACATCACGGAGCCTCCCATCTTTTCTCATCCTCTGCTAAAACAGTATCTTAGAGGGTCCAAAAATTTAAGGCCTCACAGAAGATCACCAACTCCTGCATGGGACCTCAATTTTGTGCTGGAAAAACTCAGCCTACCTCCTTTTGAACCAGCAGCTACTGCGGATATAAAGTTTTTATCTTGGAAAACAGCTTTCCTTTTGACAATCACTTCAGCAAGAAGGGTTTCAGAACTACAGGCCCTCATGGCTGTGTAGCCTTTTATTACATTTTACCCGGACAGGATGTCCCTCAGGACCAATCCTTCATTTATGACTAAGGTGGTATGCAGTGTGGCTATTAACCAAACTATTCACCTGCCAACATTTTACCCAAATCCGCAGAACAAGGGGGAACGGATTCTGCATTCATTGGACGTACACAAACAACTAAGATTCTACTTAAACAGGACCAGATCTCTAAGAAAAACTGAGCAACTACTGGTGGCATTTGCTGCAGGATCAGAGGGAAAGGCTATATCAAAGCAGACTATTTCTAAGTGGATAAGCCACTGAATTCCTTTCTGCTACTTGCATCATGGTAAACCAGTGCCAAAGGGAATCAGGTCACATTCCACCAGGGCTGCCTCTACCTCAGCAGCCTTTCTCAGAGGAGTTCCAACCAAAGACATTCTAGAAGCTGCTACTTGGAGCTCTGTTCATACGTTTGCAAAGCATTATCATTTGCCTCTCTTCTCTAAGTCCAGGGCAGGCTTTGCCACTGCAGTTCTGCAGGGCCTTATAGCCGCCCCTAATGCTATTTAGTTCCATCCTTCCATCCATAGCTTTGGGATTATACCCAAATGTAATGACTGCAACAATGAAACGTGAAGAACATAGTACAGTTGTGTACACTTACCATAAATGTAGATGTTTGAGTGTATTCACTGTTACAGTCCGGGTTACCCAACCTGCCATCCCCGTTTTTTCTTCTAGAACTTCTCTTTGCTTCACTATATTCTAAAGCCTTTGTGGTGTATTTACTTTAGCAACATAAACTTTACCTTAATCTAAAAGTGCACTTATGTTTATATTATTGTTTATTTATATATACATATTTTTGCTCCCCATTTGGGGGGGCACCTGACATTTGGGGCAAGAAAAACTGAATAAAATGGCGTTGGCTGCATGTTTTATACCCCTGATGACCTGACGTCATGGAAGAGGAGACGGCAACCGACGCAGGACCCAAGACTTTGATATTCATGCCGACTGAGGGCAACCTGCCAGCAGATTACCCAAATGTAATGACTGCAACAGTGAATACACTCGAACATCTGCATTTATGGTAAGTGTACACAACTGTACTTTCTTTGTGTTTCACTGTTGCAGTCATCACACTTTGTTTATCTGCCTACAGGTAGCCCTCAGTCGGCCCGAATACCAGAGTCTTGGGGATTTCTGCGTCGGATGCTGACGCCTCTTCCGTGACTTCAGGTCATCAGGAGGTGTAAAACATGCAGCCGATGCCTTTACATCAGCTTTTCTTGCCGTGTGGGAGCCTGAAGCAGTTTGCAAGTGCCGGTCAGCCGCTGCCTGAAATTTTCGTTTTTCGAGTTTCAAACCTGAAGTCTTCTAAAGCTAAGTACCCCATTGGGGGTCCTTTTTTCTTGCTCTAACCGATGTCAGAAAAAGTTAACAATAGTCTTGCCAGTGGAAAGCAAATACCTCACAGAGATTTTCATTCTTACTGCTTCATCTGTTTAGGCCCAGACCTGATGTTCCTCGCTGTAGGTTTTGTGCCTTATTTAACACCCGAATTATTCATCGTCGGGCTATCTTTGCTGCTAAATTCTTCCACTCTCATTCTCTGTTTTCCGAAATGGCTTCCATAAGCTGACTGTCGATCTTCCAAAAAAATGTAAGGATAAAGGCAGAGACAGATTGCATAGGTCCAAAACTGCCGAAGGCACTTCGGTTAAGCTAGTCGCCAGTCTGCCGGAACTCAGTGAGGCACTTTCGCAGCCCCTGATACCCACTTCTACAGATCTGCAGGCTTCTGCTGAGACCCATTCAGAGTCTGGTATGCCGTGAGATGTTTCTTCGCCTATAGACCCTGCGGATGTGTTTTCCTCGGATGGGTCCGGAGCCACTGTGCAGGCACCGGCTTCTGAGGGTGTATTCTGCCCTTATGATGTTCGCATTAAACCGACAGCTTTGTTTTTGACTAAAACTACCTAGTTTCTCAGGCCCAGAGTTCGCACTACGACTAGAAAACCAGTGACCAAAGTGCATGCTCAAGCCCCCTTGCCACAGAAACAAATGCTTAGAATGGCTGAAGACCTTATAACTTTAATTAGGGGAAGCCAGCCTTCCCCCTCTAAAAGACAAAGAATTGATTTTCTCTTCTGATTCTACAGACCACGAGTCTGATGACTCTGATCCCTCTGATTACCAGGACATACCCTTATCTACCTATGAGGATTCAGATGCAGAGGATTCCATACCCCAGCCTCCCCTCCAGAGGACTTTTCTTTTGGTGAAACCTTGCATACTTTAAGAGAGCATTTCTACTGGGAATGCCAGGACTACCCTCAGTGCAAAAAGAGACTCAGAGAATTTTTAGACTTTCTTCAGCACAGGCCTTAAGAATCCCACTGTGGATCCAGAGACGATTTCCCAGGGACCTAAAGGCATTACGGCTACTACAGCCAAAAACCCTACCCTTTCGGCTAGGGATTCTTGAGCTTTAGACAGATGGGGTAAGAAGGTGTACACCTCTGGAACTCTTGCCATCAGGGCTTTGAATTGCCAGTTTCACATATTGAAGTGCCAGCAGCATATTGTGGAACTAATTAAACAAAAATGTTGTTGCTTCCACAATGTACAGAAAATAAAGATTTACAACAGTTAATGCATTCTGCAAACAAGTTAGTAAACATACTTTGCAGTGTGGTTTTGATGCTTTAGAAGCATCTTGCAGGGCTGCTGTCACTGGGTCTGTAGTGAGAAGGCATGCTTGGCTTGAAGGAGCAAATCTTGCCAGACCATGTCAAAGCAAAATTACTAGATGCTCCATTAAACCAGGGAAGGTTGTTTGGCACAAAAGCAGAAGTTCTTAAAAAGATGGAGGAAAAAGCCAAATCTGTGCAAACTGTTAGATTTCTTACAGGTACAGCCACCTTGATTCAGTAGGCATTGGCCTTCTAAAAACTGGTCCTTTCCAGTCCCTCCCAGGCATTCTCAGTCCAAACCCAGGGGCAACAGGCCACAAAGACTACAGTCTCAGGGTATGCTGAGATCTAAACAATAGAGTGCTTCCTCCTCTAAAACAGGGAGTGGTAAGCCACCCCCTTATGGAAAAAGTTCATAATGACTTGTCTATCTTCCTTCCCACCAAAGCCCAAGTACTTGCACCCCTTGGGGGGGAAAACTCGCTGTGCATGCACAAAACTGGATGTCCATTACTCAGGACCGATGGGTCCTAAACATTGTATCCCAGGGATACAAATTCTACTTCCACTCACTGCCAACCCCAAGTAGGTTGGCAGACCTTCCTCCAAACCAGCGGGCAGAGGCTCAAAAGCAAGTACTTTCTCTTCTCAGTATCACGGCTATTCAACCTGTGCCAGTAGAGCAAAGGGGACAGGGTCTCTACTCCAGACTATTCCTGGTGCCCAGAAAATAGGGCTCTTGGTGCCCTATCCTAGATCTGTCAATTCTCAACACCTTCCTGGTGGTCCCAAAATTCAAAATGTTTTCTGCAAAAGCTTCTTCCTATGCTAGCCTAGGACACCTGGCTAGTCACCCTAGACTTAAGCTTATCTGCACATCCCCATAAGGGAATCTTGCAGGAAATATCTACGTTTCAGGGCAGGCTCTGCACCATCAATTCTCTGCACTTCCCTTTGGCTTATCTACTGCGCCCAGGGTATTCACAAAGTGCCTGGCTCCAGCCATTGCATACTGCAGGCAGAGAAATATTTGAGTTTACCCATACTTCGACAATTGCCTGATTCAGGTGAACAGTCAGGAATTGCCTCTTCAGCACTTGGCATTTATGAAGAGACTTCTAACTTCTCTGGGGTACACCATCAACAAAAAGAAATCACAACTGGTGCCCAACCAAAAGATTGTATTCCTTGGAGCAAGCTTGAGCACAGCTTCCCAGATGGCATTCCTCACTCCAGAAAAACAGGCTTATTTGACAAACTACTTCAAACTAAAAGCCAACAAAACCCAGCTATCTGCAAGAAAAATACTGCAAGCCCTAGGGTTCATGGTCTCATGCATTCTACTAATTCCATATGCAAGACTGCATATGAGGAAACTTGAATGGTACTTAAAAAGTCTCTGGTGTCAACATTCTCAGGACCTGGAAACTCTGATTCCTATCATTCGTTATCTAATGGCAGAGTTCCTGTGGTGGGCAGAGGCCTGCAACCACAACAAGGGACTTCCTTTCACTCAACCCCTCGCTGCCCAAACCCTGACAACAGATGCATCAGACTATGCGTGGGGGGCTCACATGGCAGGCAAATGTATTCAAGGCAAATGGAGCCCAGAACAAAGTTCCCTGCATATCAATCAAAAGGAAATGTTAGCTGTACAGAATGCTCTGACAGCCTTCATATACCTTATCCATCCAGGACAACTCCTGATAAAGACAAACAATTATGCAGATGTCCTTCATGGATGCATCTGCAGTCATAACAACTGGGTTGTCCTGTCGTCAGGCAGCCCTTCGGTCGGCCGGATTCCAAAGTCTGGGTCCGGCTTCGGCTGATGTCGCACTTCACCCGACGTCATCTCTGCTGGTCTTCGGGTATAAAGGCATCAGCCGACGCCATTTTCCTCAGTCTTTCTTGCCGCGTGGCGCCCGAAGCAGAAGCTGTTCGCAAGTGCCGGTCGGTCAGATCCAGAGATTACTACTACCGAATACTACTTGAAGACTTCTAAAAGCTAAGTACCCTGTTGGGGACTCTTTCTTGCCTCAGCCAATGTCAGAAAAAGTCAATAACTGTTTAACTTGTGGGAAACAAATACCTCATAAAGATTTCCACTCTTACTGTTTGCCTTGCTTAGGCCCAGACCACGGCGTAGCAGCCTGTTCGCCTGCGCTTCCTTCAACCGACGAACGCTAAAGGCGTCTGTCGGAGTTGCTGAACAGTTTTTCGGCTCAGACTTTGCGTATATTATGCCGTCGGATCCTCCGACTACCCAAATTATTAAAAACGCAAGGAAAAAGACCGACACTCGCGGTCCGCGGTTTCGGCCGAAACCACCGTGGAGCAAGCTGCGAGTGTCTCGGTCTCGGCGAAACCGAAAACTGGTCAATCTCCAGCGAATCCATGGCTACTACTGAGGCTCCTGCTACCTTACCTGAATCGGCCTCAGAAATTTTGCCTACAACCATGGTTTCTACTGATTTATCAGACACCATCCCTTTGGATGTCTCTACCCCAGCACGTGGTGCTGCTAGACCCCCTGCAGCCATGTCTATCAAGGCCTTTGCCAGGGCCAAAGCAGCCAAATCTGCTAAGGCAGTGCCTGTTAAACCTCCCTCACACAGGCCCACTTCTAGTTCACAAATGCTTACTCTGGCAGAAGATTCAATATCCTTAATTAGGGGATCCCAATCTCACCCAGACAGGGCCTCTCAGCCCCCTGAAAAGAGACCTAGGACAGAGCCCCGAGCCAGTGTCCTCTGAGGCTTCTGCGGATGACTCCGACATTTCAGAACAGCCAGAGGACCCTTTTTCTACATATGAAGACTCCGATGCTGAAGAATCCATTCCAGCTGCCTCTCCATCAGAGGAATTTTCCTTTGGGAAACCTTGCATGCCATGAGAGAACAATTCCAATGGCAGGGACAAGATTTCTCAGACTCAAGAAAAAGGCTTAGGACCTTCCTACACTTACCACAACATAGGCCCTTAGCTATACCTCCTGTTTTACCTGTTGTGGATGACGCATTTAATGATGTCTGCACTGCTCCTGATTCTTTACCTCCTGCCCCTGCCAAACCTGATAGATATTACAGGGTACCTGACACTCATCTCCACCTATACAAGGCCCCACTGGCAGACCCCAAAACTATTTCCCAGGGGCCTAAGGCAGTAGCCTCGACCACAGCAAAAAACCCTATTCCTTCAGAAAGGGAATCCAGGTCCTTAGACAGATGGGGAAAAAGTTTACACCTCTGCTACTCTCTCAGCTAGAGCTTTAAACTGTCAATTTCACATGATCCAATACCAAGAGTTTATGCTTGATCAGTTAACTAAGAAAGTATCCTCTGATGAATCTTTAGACAAGAAATATGTATTAGAAATGGTAAATAACATACAACAGGTTAGTAACCATTCCTTAAAATGTGGTATGATGCACTGGAGGCTTCATTTAGATCAGCCATGACTGGCACAGTGATAAGAAGACATGCATGGTTGAAAGAACAGGTCTTACCGGATCATGTTAAAGCAAAGCTATTAGATGCTCCCATGGATAAGGCCAGTTTATTTGGTACACCTGCCCAGCAGGTAATGAAGAAAATGGAAGAAAAGGCAAAATCTGTACAGACAGTTAAAGATTTCTTACAGGTTCAGCCCCCAAGGTTTAGCAGGAACTGGCCTGCCAAAATATTGTCCTATCCTGACTCCACAAGATCCCAAAGGGTCAGTAACAGTCGGTCCAGAGACAGATGTCAATCCAGAGGAGGTGCCTACAGAGGTCGACAGTGGCAAGGTAATAACAGAGGCACAGACACAACTACTGCCACTGCAACAGGACAATCACAGTGACTTGACTCTAACTCCGCCTACCAGGGAGCAAATAGCAGCACCATTAGGCGGAAAGTTAGCCTTATTTTGAAAAATTGGCACTATATCACAAAAGACAAGTGGATTTTGCAAACCATAGACCAAGGCTACCGGTTCCACTTCCACACCTTGCCAGTAAAAAGAGGAATGCCAAACCTGCCTCCAAATCAAAAGATAGAAGCTCTACAGCAGATAACGAAATTATCCAAGATGAGAGCTGTGGAAAGAGTACCAATAATAGAACAGGGCAAAGGATTCTACTCCAGACTCTTCCTAGTACCAAGAAAAGAGAAAAGTTGGAGACCTATTCTCGACCTGTCCATCTTAAACACATATATCATTGTCCCAAAATTCAAAATGCTGACCCTACAGCAACTTCTTCCCATGCTGGGCAAGGAGTGTTGGCTGGTAACTCTAGATCTCAAGGAGGCATACCTGCACGTCCCCATTCGACCCAATTGCAGAAGATACCTCAGATTTCTTGCAGGATCAGAGCATTATCAATTCTCAGCATTGCCCTTTGGCTTATCTACTGCCCAGAGTATTCACAAAATGCCTGGCATCAGTAATCGCTCACTGCAGACTACAGGGAATCCAAATTTATCCATACCTGGACGACTGCCTGCTACAAGCGGACAACAAAAGCAAGCTGACAACAGATTTACAAAGGGTCATTTACTTGCTACAAGCCCTGGGATACACAGTCAACTTACAAAAGTCAAGGCTGATACCATCCCAGACAAGAACATTCTTGGGCTGAATTGGACACAGTAAAACAAATGGCATTCCTAACTACAGAAAAACAAAAGAACTCCCTCTTTACTTCTTGGCATTAACAAGACAGAACAAACTAACAGCAAGAAAAGTTCTGCAGGCCTTGGGCTTCATGGCATCATGCATAATCTTGGTACCACATGCCAGACTGCATATGAGAAAACTACAATGGTACCTAAAGAATTTATGGTCTCAACACAGGCACAGCCTAGAAGCAGAAATACCATTAATCCCATGCCTAAAACAGGAATTCCTCTGGTGGGCCCAAGCATGCCAGTCAAACCCAGGCCTACCCTTCCACAAGTTTCGAACAAGCCAAACCATTACAACAGGCGCCTCAGACCTAGGATGGGGGCACATGCTGGACAAATGCATACAAGGATTGTGGACTCAGGACCAGCTGCACTTGCACATAAACCAAAAGAAATGCTGGCAGTAAAACTGGCAGTCCAAAAATTCAGACCATTCCTCAAAGAAGGCCATTTGATGATCAGGACAGACAACATCACAGTCATGTGGTACATCAACAAACAGGGAGGCACTCATTCATACCCCTATGCAGAATGACTTTGGACCTTTGGAATCTGGCTCTCAGCTACAACATCCAGTTACAGGCAATATTTGTACCGGAAAGAGAACACCCTAGCAGACATGTTAAGCAGAACCACCTCGGATGCTCACGAATGGATGCTACACCCAGACATCTTCAAGACCATCACAAAGAAATGGGGAATGCCACAAATAGATCTATTCTTCCCCTCTCAATCACCAGCTCAAAAAATTCTGCACAAGGACATTCCACCCACTTGCATGGAAGGTGGATTCTCTTTCCTTCAGCTGGACAGGTCTGACAGCATATGCATTTCCACCTCTTCCCTTGATACACAAGGTATTACTGAAAATCAAAGAGGAACGCCCAAGGATAATCCTGATAGCTTGAACTGGCCAAGACAACACTGGTACCCACTGCTGAGGAGCATGTCTCGGGAGAAAATGTGGTCAATACCCTGATGCCTTTGATGTTAACTCAGAACAACTACAGCATCATGCATCCAAACCTAAAAACTTTGCAGCTGACTGCCTGGAACATCACATAGCAGCAACTAAGCCAGATCTTTCCCAAAGGGTTAAAGACATTATCCTTGAAGCCCGCAGACCTTCAACAAGAAGGAACTATGCAGGAAAATGGAAAAGGTTTGTCATTTGGAGTACTGAAAGAGGAAAAGATGTGTCGAATATAGATATTGCAAACATTCTGGAGTATTTGGCAGAGCTTTTACTTACAGGCCTGTCCTATTCCTCCATCAAGATACATGCATCAGCTATTTCAGCAGAATACAGCTTTGATCCACCTGTCTTTTCACATCCTCTACTCAGGCAGTTCCTCAGAGGGATCAAGAACGTAAAACCTCCAAGGAAACCACCATTACCAGCATGGGACTTGAACTTTGTGCTAGAAAAGTTGACACTCCCTCCGTTCGAACCAGCAGCAACAGCAGATCTACAGCACCTATCATGGAAAACTGCTTTCCTACTGGCAATTACCTCAGCAAGGAGGGTTTTGGAACTACAGGCCTTAATGGCAGTACAACCCTTCCGAATCTTCCATAAAGATAGGGTGTCCATGAGAACTAATCCTACATTTATGCCTAAGGTGGTATCCAGAGTGTCTTTAAACCAGGCAATCCACCTACCTACCTTCTTTCCCAATCCACAAAACAGAGGGGAAAGAATGCTGCATACCTTGGACGTACATAGACAGCTACGTTACTACCTGGACAGAACCAAAAGTAACAGAAAAACTGACCAGCTTTTGGTAGCCTATGCAACAGGGAGGGAAGGAAAAGCAATTTCCAAACAGACAATCTCCAAATGGATAGGAAATTGCATAAGATTTTGTTACTCCTTCCATGGAAAACCAATTCCACAGAACATAAGGCCTCATTCTACAAGGGCTACAGCCACTACCACAGCTTTCTTAAGAGGAGTGGCAACCAAGGACATTATTGAGGCGGCTACTTGGACCTCCGTGCATACATTTGCCAAGCATTATAATTTACCTCTATATTCTAGATCCCGAGCAGGGTTTGCCACTGCTGTATTGCAAGGGATCCTAACCACACCATAATTTTATCATCCTCCTCCCCTAGTTGGCTATGGTATTCTACCCAGTTGTTATGACTGCAGATGCTTCCATGAAGGACATAGTACAGTTTTGTACCTACCATAAATGTAGATGTCCGAACTGGATAGCATCTGCAGTCAGGATTACCCTCCCTCCTTCCCCTCTGTGGTACTCCTAGGGTATTTATCCTCCTAATAGCTAGCTGGGGGGGAGTCTCTTATGGTGTATTTGTTTGTATATATGTACATACATGCTTATTTTTTGTGTTTGCTTTCTATCTTTTTGGAAACATTGGCATTTATCCAAAATTTAGCCTTCCAAGAGGGCAACTGGCATCTGGGGCAAGAAACACTGAGGAAAATGGCGTCGGCTGATGCCTTTATACCCGAAGACCAGCAGAGATGACGTCGGGTGAAGTGCGACATCAGCCGAAGCCGGACCCAGACTTTGGAATCCGGCCGACCGAAGGGCTGCCTGACGACAGGACAACCCAGTTGTTATGACTGCAGATGCTATCCAGTTCGGACATCTACATTTATGGTAGGTACAAAACTGTACTTTATGTGGTACATAAGTGGGGGAGGAGGGGACTCATTCCTACCCTCTCTGCAGGTTAGCCATAGCCCTGTGGAACACAGCCCTGAGCAACCAAGTGCACCTGCAAGCTCTGTTCCTGCCAGGCAAACAAAATTCCAAAAACAAATGGTTCTGCCACCAATTCCACTTAAAAACACTTGAAACTTGAAAACTTTAATAAAATATACGATGATAAAATAAAATCAGCACACTGGCTCATAAACCGGATAAGCGCTTTCGGTATAATACCTTTTTCAAATCCTCAACAGGCAAACAAAATTCACTGGCAGATGACTTAAGCAGAAATCTACTGGACCTGCACGAGTGGAAGCTGGAACCCAACTCATTCAAACTTCTAATCCACAGGTGGGAAAACTCCAGAGGTGGACCTCTTTGCCTCCCCCAAAAACCATCAGTTGAGCAAAATTCCCTCAGCCAAGCGTGGAATGTGGATGCCCTATCCTTTACATGGGGAAAACCTTTCAATTTATGCCTTTCCCCCTTTGCCCCTTTTGTCAGAAGTACTACTCAAGATCAAACAGGACAGGTCATGGACAATCTTTATTGCCCCAGACTGGCCACACCAGCACTGGTACCCACTCCTACGCAGTCTGACAGCAGTGCCATCATGGTACCTACATCAGACCACCTCCCTGCTGTCCCAGCAGGAGGGACAGATTTTGCATCCAGAGCTGCAAACCCTGAACCTTGCAGCCTGGCTTATCCCCCGAATACACCACCAGCAACCCTCAGCAGACAGGTACTGGACATCATCCTTGAGGCCAGAAGGCCTAGTACTAGGAAATCCTATTCAGAAAAGTGGAAAAGATATTGTTGTTAGAGCCAGTCTCAAGGAAAGGACACAGCTGTGCCCACCTTACCTCAAATCCTGGATAACCTAGCAGAGCTACTCCACAAAGGCTTATCCTTCTCATCAATTAAAATTGATGCCTCTGTCATCTCAGCTCACTACAATACTGAGCCACCTCTATTTTCTCACCCTCTCATCAAACAGTTCCTAAGAGGAGCTAATAATTTAAGGCCCCTGAGGAGAGCTCCCACCCCTGCCTGGAACCTTAACTTTGTACTAGAGAAGCTCACACTTCCCCCTTTGGAGCCTGCTGCTGCAGAGTTAAAATTCTTGGAAAACAAACTCTTGGAAAAACTCTTGGAAAACAGCCTTACTTCTAGCCATCACTTCATCAAGAAGAGTGTCTGAGTTAAAAGCACTAATGGCTGTGGAACCCTTCATTATTTTCCATGCGGACAGCGTTTCTTTCAGGACTAACCCATCATTTCTTCCCAAGGTAGTATCCAGTGTGCCTTTAAACCAATACATCCTTTACCAACCTTTTTCCCTAATCCTCAGAATAAAGGGGAAATGATTCTGCACTCCTTGGACGTGCACAGACAGCTCAGGTTCTACCTTGACAGAGCTAAACCTTTCAGAAAACCTGACCAGCTGCTAGTCAGCTTCACTACAGAGACAGAGGGCAAGGCCATTTCAAAGCAAACCATTTCCAAATGGATAGCACACTGTATCCATTTCTGCTACATACACCATGGAAAACCTATCCCACAGGGAATCAGAACTCATTCTACTAGGGCTCCCACAACCTCTACAGCATTCCTCAGGGGAGTCCCTACCAGGGACATCCTGGAAGCTGCAACCTGCAGTTCTGTACACACCTTCACCAAGCATTACCACTTAGTTATTTTTTCTAAATCCAGAGCTGGATTTGTCACAGCAGTCTTACAAGGCCTGCTAGCCAGCCCCAATACTTTTTGACTGCCTCCACCCTTCCTCAGCTTTGGGAATCAACCCATGTATGATGACTGCAACAGTGAAACACGAAGAACATAGTACAGCTGTGTACACTTACCATGAATGTAAATGTTTGAGTGTATTCACTGTTGCAGTCCTGGTTACCCTCCCTCCAGCCCCCTGACTTTTCTATTCTTTCCACCTATCCTCTTTTTGGCCATATCTTATGGCAGTGGTATTTACTTTTTACTGGAGGTGTTCCACACCATGTAATTGCTCCCTATTTTGGGGGCTCCTGACATCTGGGGCAAGAAAAACTAATGTAATGCCGTCAGCTGCATGTTTTATACCCCTGACCTCATGGAAGAAGCAACAACATTTGATGCAGAAATCCCAAGACTGTGGTATTCGGGCTGACTGAGGGCTACCTGCAGGCAGATAACCTAAGTGTGATGACTGCAACAGTGAATACACTCTAACATCTACATTTATGTTAAGTGTACACAACTGTACTTTTTTTTCATACTGTTGTCAGAATTGCTCATTTGTTTGCTTTCAGTGGTTACAGGCATTTGTTAGCACATTGTCTGCCCATGACAGTAGGTACATTTGTGGGCATCAGATTCTCCATAACTATTTCCATTTGCTGTGTGTTCTTTGTTTAGGGTCCCCTCACGAGGAGTTCTCTTGCATATTTTGCATTCAAGTTTATAAGAAAACCCTAAGGAAAGGAAGAAGTTTTTCCAGGAATTTTCTTTGAGTATCCTTCCAAAGATCACAAGGAAAGTATATGGAGAAGTGGGATCACTGGGAGATGGAGAAATGGGACTCTGGGGAATAATTATTTGATTGTGGTCCGCTTCCCTAGTCCTGTGGATAACTGTGTCCATAAAAGTGCTTGCATAGCCTCAGGCTGTGATGCCTGGTATTACCAAAGCCTCTGGCAATGCCTCTTGGGAGGGCACATGCAGTTGGTTGTATGCATATTTTCCTAGGCTGAAATTACTTTACCTGTGGTTGATCAAGTTATTCACATGCAGAGGTGTTTCTCCATTACATTTGGAGATTGGAAACTCCCTATTTTCTTGGTACAAAAGAATGTTCAAAATCTTAGAACTGAGAGGCAAGATTCTTGACTATGAATCCTACTCCTGTGGTAGCATCTTCCGCTGTGTCAGGAGCACAGACTTAACATGACCAGAGCACAGTGTTATGGACCTTGCTGTTATCTAGAAGCTGGACAGAGTTCAGGTTGTTGGACTAGACATCTTAGACTTGCTTCCAGGATTGGCAGAAATAGACCTGGAAGTATTAGATGTTTTTCAAGCCCTCATTGCCATTAGTGCTTTCACACTATACAGCAGAAGAGAAGTTGTGTAGAGGCTTCACCTTTGGAGGCAGTGATTGTGGGCAGGGAAGAGTTGTGAAGGGAGAGATGGTGTGCTGCAAAGGGGGAGATGATAGGCTGGTACATTTACTACCCCCAAGCTTTTTTCAGGGGAAAGGAGGACTGATGAAGATTTTGCTGCAGGAGTGAATAGGCGTTAGAACTCTTGCTTAGTCCTAAATACCCAGCTGTCATTCTGCAGAATCAATGAACCATTTGGTTGAGGGTAGAAGCAGTATTTGGCAAGCCCCTTGGTGGAGGGGAAAAAAAAAGAAATCCCCATCCCTTTACCTCAAGACCACATTGAAACATCTCGGCAAGTAACTTAAGAGCACTGTTAGAAAATATAAAGTGGCCCACAAGCTAGTTTAAGGTGGTTGTAGGTACCAAAGGAAACTACAGAACTTTTTTCAGTTATGTAGGAAATTGAGGAATAATTTTAAACACTGCAGAGAGTTTGTCCATAAGAGTATCATACATTCTAATCCCAAGGATATAGCGAGTGTAACAGTAGACAAAATGTAGTGCTAAGTTTACCTCACCTAGCCCTGTTGTTTCCCCCACTATCTCTAAAAATTGAATTTCCCTTGAAATTGCTTTTCATACAAGTCTTAGAATCCCTGCCAAAGACTAAAAACAATACTTTATGGGCGTACTAGGCAAAATACCAGTTTGCAGTCTCCTCACTGCCAAGTATGCACTGTCTGAGCCTCTAATTAAACTGTTCAACCTCCGCTTATCACCAAGGTTTGTGCCTGATGCCTTGAACAGCTACTGTGACAACCCTGTATAATGGTGGCCCATCAGCCTCACCAGCCATGTGTACAAAGCCATGTAATGTATTATAGCAGAACTTATTTATACAGACATGGGCAACTTAACTGATCTGGACCCCAATCATTTTTGGTTTTGTGAAGGGAAGGTCCTATTTCCTGAACCCGTTGAGCTTCTTTGGAAAGGTTACAGAGGTTGTAAATGTGGTTACTTTGTCCATGTTACTTATTACAATTGGCTAAGGCTTCTTACAGCACCTTCCATGCTGGTATTTAAAAAGTACACAACCTTAATGCAAACCCTACATTGTCTGCTTGATTGCAAATTAGCTGTCTAACAGATCCCAAGTTGAAAAAAGTTGCTGATGCACTCTATGAACATAAAGGAGTACTACAAAGGATCAGTGCTAGGCCCTCTCTTTTTTTTGGTATTTATTGTGCAAATATCCAAGTCAGAAGTGTGGTTGAATAAATTTTCTTATGACTGTAAACTGGAGAATGTTATCCACATATCTACCAAGACTAAACAGCTCTGTTATACACCTGATAAAACCAGAAAAGAACATTTTAGTGTTGTGCAACATTTTGAGACTGTTTCAATTCTTTTTGAGATACAAAATTAATAAAGCTAAAACAAAGGTAGTAGCTGTAAATGATGTACCCACATGTGAATTGGTTCAGCAATATCCATATCTGTCGGAACTTGTAAAATGAAGTACTTAGGAGTATGGATTAAAAAGGGTTCTGGTGTGGCAGCTAAGGATATGTCAGAAGAGACTAAACAAGAGAATACAAAAACTGAGAAATTGGAATCTCTGTTATATGGATATGGATAGTAAGATGCAAGCAATTAAAATGTTTTTAGTCCCTATAGTCTTATACACAGGTCAGGCATATTTGTTATCAACCAGAGGAAAAGTTGTGGATAGCAATTAATAAAGAGCTGAAGGATTTTATCTTAGAGGGGAAGATGGCAAGAGTCAAGTGGGATAAGTGTATTTTTCCAATAGAACAAGGCGGTCAGGGATTACCCAATTTGAAGGAGTATTTCAGAGCTGCAAAGTTAAGTTTCTGTACATAACATAACCAGAAGCCTGTAATTCAAAGTGGAAAGGGATGATGATGAAGGGGGGGGGCTCAAGAAACAAGGAGTGACTGGGATATTGGATGCAGATCCTTAAGGAGAATAACAGTAACCATACAGAATGCTATAGTCATAAAGTAGCAGAAGATAGTCTAAGAACTAAGCCAACATGGGATTGGAGAAAGAGATTTTGCTGATGGGGATGACTGCAATTAGCGGTATGGAGAGTAGGCAAGAAGGGGGTTGGAATTTATTGGAGAAAACTGTCAAAAGAACCAAGGTATTGGGAGCAAATAATTATAGATGGAAAGAATGGGAAGAGAGCAGGAATTTTTTTGGACTGCAGACTAGAGATTTCCTTCCCTATCAAGGATTGATATCAGAGTTTTTAGTACAATCTAGAACAGAAGTTGCTGTTAAAAAAAGGATGTTATGTGATCCTATCTCGCCTACATTCTGACTGATGGGTTCGGAGCCGATCCCTCGGCTCCGACTCAGCACGCTTATGCCAAAGAGCGAAGTCTCTTATTGGCTGAGCTTACTATATCCCAGGATGCACCACTACCAGTCCCCCAGATCTCGTTTGCCGCTAACAAGTGAAGACGTGGTCTCGAGCTGGCTGAGCTAAGTAGTGATTATTTTCACTAACTTCCTGTCAGGAATTTCTTTATACTTCAACTAAAAGCTGTTTTAACAGCTATCTTGTGTTTTGAGTGCGTTTGGAGAAATTTACTTGGTAAATTCTTGTGTTGTGAGTGTTGTTTGACTAGAAGTACCTCTTGTGTGGAAAGGCCTTTCCGGTCTTTGGTTGTTAGGTGACTTCTGTTCTATTTAGGGATCTCGGATCCTTTTTACTGGTGATAGTTTCTCTTTCTTTCAAAAGAAGGACAAAGCAGAGAAAATTTTTTTTTCTGTCATAGTTACAGTGTTTGTACTGTGTTTGGCTAGTTCACTGAATAATTTACCGGAATGTCTCAGGTTCCTAGGCCTTCAGGCTTTAAAAAGTGCACCAAGTGCAACTTTAAAATGTCTATAACAGATGACCACTCTCTCTGTGTTTGTTTGGGTGCAAAACATTTGCAGGAGTCCTGCAGCGTGTGTCATGCTTTTTCCTCGAGGGTCCTCCAAGAGAGGAAAAATAAGCTTATATTAAAAGGCCTTATAAAACCCTCCTTTGAAGAAGCTTTAGCATCCTCTCCTTCTCCTGCTAAAAAGAAAAGGGCGTCGGCTCCGACCGCCAAAAGACATAGGCAGGCTTCTCCTTCGGCTCCAAGGACTTCGGAGCCGAGGGCGGAACGGTCTGCCTCGATGCCACCAGTCTCGACTCCTCTGGCTTCAGAGCCGATGGCTGGGGCATCGAGGCGGTCACCTTCGCCGGCTCCACTGGTCTCGGAGCCGATGAAGGTTGTCCGCCAGACACTTCCTCCTCGGCGCCTAAGTCCGCCTCGCACCGATGGAAGCTAGTTTGGTATTCCTTCGCCGATAGTCATCGAGTCGCCTCGAGCCGGTCCCCTAGCCCCTTGGGGCCGTTGGAGAGGCCATCTCGAACCCGTTCAGTATCCTCTAGGTCATCGAGGATGTCAGATTCGGACATAGACAGGGTGCTCCAAAGACTGTTCCAGTCCCCAGTCTTTCAAAGATTTGTTTCGGCTCCGACCCAGTTGGCTTCGGAGCCGACAGCCCATGCCCATGTCATTGCCATTCCTCCTCCGACCGCTTCGGCTCCGTGGAGCAGGTGCTGTTGGAGCCGGTGGAGGTCTTAGGGTCGGCTCCGACCCTTACTCCAACCCCGGCCTTCGGGTCTGAGTTTGGCACACGGACTTCTTCGGCTGGACCCGGGGGTGACGTTTCGGGACCTATATTGTCGGTTCCGAGCCTCCCTCTCGGTGCTTCGGCTGCGGGACTTCCGTCTGCTATCATGGCTTCGGGGACCGGACACTCCCAAGATTCTGGGGGTCCGGCTTTCAGAGCTATGAGGAGTGCCTTGGCCAAGTCTTCTTCGGCCATCTCTCCGGCTTTACCGGCACCTTCCCTGGGCGTGGAGACTGGGTCTTTGGCAGTTCCCCTGTCCTTAGGCAGCGGAGCCCCGGGGCCTGAGGTTACCCCCTCTGGGGGTTCTCCTCCTCCTGAGGGTTCTTCGGAGTTGTCCTCAGAGGAGCCCCCAAGGAAGAGATCGTGCAAGAGGAAGCACATGGACTCCCCCGAGTCTCTTACATCGGACACTGATCTTGATGATGCAGAGGGATCCCCAAAGTCGTCCTCTGATGATGTCTCATTTGCAGACATTTTAGAGATCCTTAAACAACGAGGCGGCTGGATGTCCAAACCCCCCTCTGCTGATGAGTCAGTGCTTCTCAAGGCCTTTGGGGCTCAGCCCTCCGCCTCCTGGGTGTCTCCGCCCTTCGAGCTCCTGGATTTGGTTTGTCGGAGGGTGTGGGAACATCCAGATACCGTGGAACCAGTGCCTTCTCGTCCTAACAAATTTTTGTCTGACCCACCCGAGAAGGAGTTCCTGACTAAAGGCGTGGCTGTAGATGCCATGGTGGTGGCATCTGCTACACAACAGGACGTGGCAGAGGCTTCAACGTCCGTCCATCCTCCTAATAAGGAGTCTAGGAGCATGGACCGGTACGGGAAGCGCACCCTGACTTCAGCGGCCTTTACTTTAAGGTCCCTGAATTATTTGGCACATTTTACCAGGCTACAGAGGGATCTGGTCAAGGAGCTGTCAGATTCCCTCTCGGGTAACCTACCTGAGCAGCTAGCCCAGTCGGTTAGCTCTCAGTTGGCTATCCTTACTTCAATTTCTAACTCGTCCATGAGGCTCATTTCATATGCGGCGAAGGGGCGGTAGAGCGGCAGGCACAGGCGTGGCTCACGGAGACAAGCCTGGCTCCGCTTGTGTCATTTTGGAGGCCTTCAAGTCTTCCTTCACGACGCTCCCTTTGATGGGTCCTCTTTGTTTGGACCTAAGGTTAAAGACACTCTTACCGCTGTGAGCAAGAGGGAAAAACTTTATCTGCCGTAGGTGCACGTTATTCCACTCCCTTCGGCCTTATCCCAAGGCTAAAGGAGGAGGGAAGATGTGGTTCCGTAAATCACGTAAGTTTTTCCTCAACAGCAGGAAGATTCCCCTTCCAGAGGCAGAGGACGGGAAATTTTTCTGGGAGACGCCGTCCCAGAGGCGGCAGAGGGCCCCGCAATTCTGGAGACCGCGAGTCCTTTCGTGGCTCTTCAGCCTCCCACACTTCATGAGGGATTGCCCGGCTGTGCTGCTCGAGCCAGTCGGGTGCCGCTTTGCCAAGCACCTAAAAGCCTGGGAGTCTATCACTCAGGACAGATGGGTGCTTCGGATTATTGCCGGAGGTTACACCATTCCCTTCACACACTCACCCCCACCGTCCAAAAAAATCCCGGACCCACCACCCAGTCAAAGGGAAATTGCAGCCGCAGAAGCGTTAAAGCTGCTAGAAAAAGGAGTCATCCAACTGGTCCCCACAGATCAGATCGGATCCGGAAATTACTCGAGGTTCTTTTTAGTGCCAAAAAAGACAGGGGACCTGAGACCAATATTGGATCTCAACAGACTAAACCAATCCATCACAAAATCCAAATTCCGAATGGTCACGTTACAATCCATTCTCCCATTGTTGGAGAAGGATGTTTGGATGTGCTCCATAGATCTCAAGGACGCCTATTATCACATACCGATGCATCGGGCGTCCAGGAAGTATCTGCGCTTCAGCCTGGGAGACAGTCATTTCCAATTTTGTGCACTGCCCTTTGGTCTCACCACAGCCCCCAGGGTGTTCACCAAGTGTTTGGCAGTAGTGACTGCTCACCTGAGGAGTCTCGGATTCCAAGTGTTTCCCTATCTGGACGACTGGCTCCTGACTGCCACCACCAGGCATCTACTACTAGAGAACCTACAAGCCACCATCTCCCTGGGTGCTTCCCTGGGAATTACATTCAACTGGTCAAAGTCTGTCTTGCTGCCCTCTCAGCATAAGGTTCATAGGAACAGAGATAGACTCAAAATTGATGCGTCTTTCTTCCTACCGAAAGGATTCTAACTTTACAAAGTCAAGTTCAAGCCCTGCTTTCAAGATCCAAAGCCCCAGCCAGGATGGTCCTGCAACTTTTAGGTTCAATGTCTGCCACGGTTCTCCTAGTTCCTCTGGCAAGATTGCACATGAGGATTCTTCAGTGGCTATTATCGACTCAGTGGTCCTTTCAGAATCTTCCCCTCAATCACCCCATTATGATTACAGAAATGTGCAAACGGGACCTCCGCTGGTGGCTTCACCCGTCCAATCTGAATCAGGGAAGACCTTTTGTTATCCCCCCTCCGGTGGCCACCCTGACGACGGATGCCTCCCAGACAGGGTGGGGGGGGCATTGTCTGGGCAGGTTAGTTCAGGGTTCCTGGCTTCCAGACGAAACCTTTCTCCACATCAATGTGTTGGAGATGAGGGCTGTACTTCTGTCCCTACAGGCTCTCCACAAGTTTCTCCCTCAAGGCATTATCGCTGTCCACACAGACAACATGTCGGTGGTCTGGTATCTAAACAAACAAGGAGGGACCAGATCTTACCCCCTTTGCAGAGAGGCCATGAGGGTGTGGGAATGGGCTGTAGCTACCAACCACTTCTTGGTAGCGACCCACATTCCAGGGAAATACAATATATTGGCAGACAGATTAAGCAGGACAATTCTCTCTCCTCACGAGTGGTCCCTGAACGAAACAGTAGCAGCTCAGGTTTTCAGAAGATGGGGACGCGTGCTGCGACCTGTTTGCAACACCACAAAACACAAAGTGCAAAAGGTTCTTCTCCTTGACTCCACATCAGGGGGAGGCAGCTATGGATGCTCTAGCACAACCTTGGCCAACAGGGCTACTTTATGCTTTTCCTCCGGTTCCACTTCTCCCCAAAGTCATTCAGAAAGCTTCTCAATTGGGGTCCACAATGATACTAATTGCAGACTGGCCTCGTCAGGTATGGTTCCCTACCTGAAGAAACATGCGTGGACGATCCTTGGATTTTGGATCTAACCCGGATCTGCTAATTCATCAGTCGGGACGACAACACCAGTCCCTTCGCGACGTTGAAGTTGACAGCTTGGCTCCTCCACTTCCGACTTTAGTCAGAAATCACACCTTAGACCCGGAAGTTATTCACATTTTATCTTCGGCCCACAAACCCACCACTAAGAAATTGTACCTCAGTAAGTGGAAGAGGTTTGCTATCTGGGCTCAACTCAAGGGCTTAGACCCTATCACTGCCCCGATTCCAGAGGTTTTGAAATTTTTAACATCCTTGTTTAATCAAGGATCTTCAGTCTCTACTGTTAAAGTCCAACTTGCAGCTATCTCTAAATTTCACGAATTCATGGATCCACCATTGATGAGCAGCAGATTATGCAAAACTTTCATTAAAGGTGCGGGGCTGTTAAGACCCCCAGTTTTTCATCCTGTGCCTCCGTGGGATCTTGATTTGGTGCTTCATGCCTTAACATCTTCCCCTTTCGAACCGGCTGCTACATGTGAGTTAAAATATCTGTCTTGGAAGACTGCCTTCTTAGTTGCAATTACCTCTGCAAGAAGGGTTTCAGAGCTTCAAGCCCTATCTATCAAACCACAGTACTTGATTTTTCACAAGGATAGAGTATCACTTAGGCCTAACCCATCTTTTGTTCCAAAGGTTTGTTCTAATCTCTGTCTCCAACAATCTCTAAAACTACCAGTTTTCTTTCCAAAATTCTCCAACGAAGCGGAATACACCCTCCATAAATTGGATGTTCACAGGCAATTGCGCTTCTGTCTAGACAGGACTCAACAAATTCGAAAATCAGACCAGTTGTTTGTGTCCTTTTCAGATAATAAATTGGGTAAAACCATCACTAAAGCTACTATCTCCAAATGGATTAGAGATTGCATAACTCAGGCTTATTCCTCTTCAAATAAGCAACTTACAACATCTATCAAAGCTCACTCTACCAGAGCTATGGCTACTTCTATTGCTTTTCATTCCAAGCTCGCTATTTCTGAGATTTGTGCTGCGGCTACTTGGTCCAACCCACACACTCATTTCCCACTATAAATTGGATGTGGCATCTAAAGGGCGAGCATCATTTGGTTCCACGGTACTCAGGAGTGTTTTCCAGTGAGCCACCCAGGATTCAGGTGCTAGGGACGCTGTCCCATCAGTCAGAATGTAGGCGAGATAGGATCACATAACATCTTTTAGTTATGTACTCACCATAACTTCAGATGTTTGGGATCCATCTCGCCTACATTCCTAATACCCACCCTCCTTCCCCGGGCCTTGGAGATCAGAAGAGATTGAACGGTTTTGAGTTCTACTGTTTTTATCTTGTTTCATCTGACGATTTTTTATAAGCAGTGCGTGCATGTGTGCATGTATGCGGACAAACTAGATCTGGGGGACTGGTAGTGGTGCATCCTGGGATATAGTAAGCTCAGCCAATAAGAGACTTCGCTCTTTGGCATAAGCGTGCCGAGTCGGAGCCGAGGGATCGGCTCCGAACCCATCAGTCTGAATGTAGGCGAGATGGATCCCAAACATCTGAAGTTATGGTGAGTACATAACTAAAAGTTTAATTAGTAGAGCATTTAAAATCTTGCCTGTTTACTATAAGAATCAATCAGAGGAGGTTAGAAAGGATTGGGAAGATGTACTGGATAACCAGTTCACAAAGAAACAATGGGAGAATGTTTGTATGCCTACCAAATACACAACAAAGTCTAGAAGATTAGGATCTTTGCTTGGAAGTGTTGAAATGGGTATTTTTATACCCCAAGTAGACTGCAAAGAATTTTTCCTCAGGTAGATGGCAAATACTGGAGGTGTGATCAGGAAGAAAGAGGTAATTGGGAACATATTTTCTGGGAGTGTAATGAGTTGGCAGACTTTATAAGTTCCCTGCAGACTAGTGTATCAGAAATACTGAGTGAGCAAATCGGTACGACTAAGGAAATTACTTTTTTGAGCTGCGATACAGAATTGGAATTGCTTAGACATAGTCAGGCCTTGCTGAGTCTAATTATGATGGCTGCCAAATAAGTAATTACTAGAAAATGTAAATCAAAGTCTAAACCAACTGTAGTAGTAGTGAAGTTAGTAAGAGGTAAAACAACTGGAAATGGGGATCTTTAGAAAAGGGTAGGAGCAAATTAGATAGAAAAAATGGAATTTATGTGACCAATACATCCATATGAGGAATGAGGATTAAATGAAGGCAGGATTTGAATGAGCTATGTAATGTTTGACAGTGATTGGATACATTATAAGTAATATGTAATGTTTACAACTAAAATTCTGTCGGTATAGCTTGTTTTCATTTATATAAATGTATGATTGCCCATGACATAACTGATGAATTTAATAAAGATGTTTATTTAATAAAAATAAAAAAGATTAAACAACTCTAGCAAGGGCTGGAATAAGTGCCATTGTGGTGTGTACTGCAAGAGGTCTGAAACTAAATGTAAAATGAGTGCAGTGAAATAGGTTTTGACAAAAAAAGCTGCTCCCACCTCATATGGTATAAATGATATTCTTCTTTAGACCAATGCTCCCACTGAATATGTTTTACGTGGTATTCTCTCTCTATACCGATACATTTTCACTAGACCCAGCTACGTGTGTGGACAATTCTCTCTCATTTGATCATCATGTTGCCAGTGTACTTGGGAAATCCTTTTATCTGTTCCAGTTAATTTCCAAGGGGAGTATCTTCAGTGTCCAAAGAAGTCATTCTACCACTCTTCTTTTTTCTTATCAGACTCCTTATGGAATACAGGCACTCCTTTGTTATGTATATATATCTAAGTGTATAGCTGAACTGAAAAGGCCCTACGGATTTCTAACCAAGGAAATAAAGGAGCTAAGTCCTCAGATATCCTGCTAGATTGGCACTGCTCTTCTTATCCTCAATAGCCCACTGCTTGCTCCAAGGTGAACTGTCTTATTTTGCAAGTCATGAAAGATCTAATCCTATTTGAACTTTTGCATTTTTTTAATTCTTTTTTTAAATTATTACTTGAGACATAAACATGCATTAACAGGGAAAAAAATATTAGCACTTTTTCCATTTTCCTGTATTATACATCACATATCTTTTCTTTTTTTGCAGTTATAAATTACTGAAATTCTACCTTCCCTTAAACCTCACTTTCCTCTTCCTGAACATTATTCTGCATACATTGTTCACACAATTGTATCTTTTTTGATGTAATTTGCTCCTTTCCTTTTGTAAAGATCCATCCTCCAGTCACTTTCTCTCTCTTAAAATATTCAGTACTTCAAATACAGTTGGTTTAGACTTTGATTTCCATTTTCTGTTTTTTTTTTTTTTTTTTTTTTCCCAGCCAAATATATTAAACTTAATAAAGTCTTACTTATGTCTAGGCAAGTCAGATTGTGTCCCAGTGGAAAAAATTGATAAGCTTAGTCATTTGCTCACCAAATATTTGAGGCAATTTTTTAAAATTTGCCAACCCGTTGCACACACACAGAACAAATATTTCCAGTTACTTCTTTCTTCCCCATCACACCTCTAGCATTTGCAGTCTACCTGAGGGAAAAAAATCTCATATTGGTTTAGTTCTTAGAATATTTCCTGCTATTTTATAAATATTATATTCGGTATAGTTGTTACTTTCTTTAAGGATCTGCATCCAAAATCCTACTCTTTATTTCTTGAACTTCTCCCCACCTTCATCATCACCCCTTTCCATTTTGAATTATAACCTTCTGCTTGTTTTGTGTATCTGAGCCTTAACTGTGTAGCTCTAAAATATCCCTTCAAATCATGTAATCCTAAACCATCATGTTCTATTGGAGGGATAAACTTATCCCACTTAAATTTTGCCCTTTGCCCCTCCTAGATAAATTTCTTCAACTCTTTATTAATTGTCCACGACTTCTCTGGTTAATAAAAAAGATACCTGACCAATATATGAAACCAAAGGTACTAAAAACAATGTTAAGTTGTCAATCTCGCCTTCATTCTTGCTGGATGGGTTCGGAGCCGATCCTCGGACCTGCTGCAGTAGCTTTAGCTCGAGAACTCCTTTTACCAGCTCGAGGCAACCCTATATCCCATGATGCAAGGCGGAACTACCTCAGATCTCGTTTGCCGCTTAGCGAAAGAGGTCTCCTTTGAGGTAAGTTTTTCTTGTTAAATAAGAAAAAGTTAGTTAGGGTTTAATTTCCCTTCAGTGTCAGGTTAGCCTGTATTTAGTACAGCCCACCCTATTCCCTTCCTTTTTAAACTTTAATATAGTTTTTCAGTGAAAGTTTTAGTCAGGCCTAGTTCCCCAAGTTTGTGTGTCTGTGTAGGGATTGTTGTGTGTTTGTGGGGACTGTGTGTGTATATCCTGTTAGGATGTCTAAGGAAGGCAAGGTCTCAGGCTTCAAGAAGTGTGACCAGTGCTGTCAGAAAATGTCCTGACAGGCGGTCACACTTCATGCCTTTAGCCGTCCTGCAGGAAAGGAGGAACAAACTGATCCTCGAGGTTTGTTGAAACCTGAAGGTTCTCCTCTAAGCAAGGGGCAGGAAAACCTCTTAAGCCACTCGAGCAGCAGCTCAAGTGGTCTAAGCCTCGCGGTGGCTGGTGCTCCGTCCGTCGATATCGACTCCTCCTGGAACCGATGCTTCTTCTGCCAGAGTAGTGGGTAAATGCTCCATAGCCCGTCTCAACAGACTGACTCCACAGGAGAGCGGTCGGAGCTTTGGGACAGCGACTGTTTCGGATGCGCGCGATACATCCTCGGCTCCGTCATCGATCTCCTCCTTGAGACTTTCCTTGGAGGAGGTTTCATTGGGCTCAGGGGCTAGGGCATCGGACCCTTGGACATCTGCCTCGAGCCTTCTCTCCTTGGAGCCGACCATTCCTGTTTCTTGGGCGGGTGTGTTCAGGTCTCCCGGGAGGAGCCTTGAGGTGATGAGCCTCTGAGCCTGGTCAACGGTCTATCCCTCTAGCTCCTCCTCATCAGTGCCTGCAGAAGCCTCTTGCCAGCCTCTTGCTCTCAGGCCCAGGGATCCATCGCCCCAGGTTTCCGAGGTTTCTCCTGACCCTGCAGGTGAACCCCCTCGGAAGAAACACACAGACTCCCTGAGTCTACTACATCTGATACCGACTTAGATGAGTCTGAGGATGTCTCATTTTCAGACATCCTTGAGCTCCTCAAACAGACCCTCCACCTCCTGGGGACAAACAGTTCCTGTCCAAAGGTGTCTCTGACTAAGAAGGAACTGGATCTTTCAGTACCTACCTGTCCATCCTCCTATTCTAGGACCATGGACAGGTATGGAAAGCGGATGTTTTCTTCAGCCCTTTGCAAATGCTGAATTGATTACCTTTGTCCTCCACCAGGCTTCAACGAGATATTCTCAAAGTAGTCCAGGATCCTTCAGCTGCTGGGGCTCAGGAAAAGATTGCCTCTCAGCTAGCTATCCTGAATTCGATATCTAACTCCTCCATGCGGCTCATATCTTATGACCTCAGGTGAAGGATACTTTGACCAGATGTGAACACGTGTAAACTCTCTTGCCGTTGGAGTCAGTTTTTCCACCCTTCTAGACCATATCCCAAGGGTCTCCTCAGAACCAGGGCAACAGGGAGCCTCTTCCTGAGAAGCCCTTTCAGCATCCCTGGTGTTGCCGACTGTCCACCCTTGGAGGCAGTCGGAAGATTTCGCTGTACCCAGTAGCCTGGCAATCCCTATCACAAGAGAAGTGGGTACAGTCGATTATATCCGAGGGTTACAAAATCTAAAAAGGTTTCCCGTACCTCTACAATCCCTTCCAGACATCTCACCCGGTCAAAGGGATTTGGCAAAACAGGAAGTTTTAAAACTCCTGGGAAAAAGAGCATCCCAAACAGTGCGGCAGACCAAGCAAGATTCTTTAGATTGGAGACCAATACTAGACCTAAGCAGACTAAACAAGTCTGTCAAAAGGCAAGATTCGGATGGTCACGCTGTAATCCATTCTGCCCTTTCTGGGCAAGGACAACTGGATGTGCTCGATAGACCTTCAGGATGCATAAGATTCACAGGCGCAGAGAGGTTTTCTCCGCTTCGGCTGGGAGCCAGTCATTACCAATTCAGAGCACTGCCCTTTGGCCTCACTTCAGCCCCAGAGTGTTCACCAAATGCATGGCGGTGGTCACAGCTCACCTGAGGACGTCGAGGATTCCAAGTGTTTCCTTATTTGACCTCCAGGGATCAGCTTCTTGGTCCAGAGATACACCTTACAGCTTTGCAAGAGTCTAGGAATTTCGGTGAATTTGAAAAATCCTCTCTGCTGCCTTGCCAATCTATCACCTTAAATGTTAGCCAGACTAACACATCAAAGGATTCTGGACATCCAGAAATTTGTTCAGCTTCTGTTACAAAGCAACAAGGTCAAAGCCAGGTTTGTCTTGAAGGTTCTAGGCCTAATGGCTGCAGCCATTGTTCTTCTTCCACCCCTCGCTTCCACATGCCTCCTGCAGTGGATGTTGTTCACGCAGTGGTCGTACCCACGATCTGCCCATGAGACACGAGATCTTAGTGGCACAGTCTTGCAGGGCTCATCTACGATGGTGGTATCTTCCCTCTTCTTCAGCAGGGCCGACCATTTGTTCCCCTCCTCCAGTTGCCACAGTCACCACGGATGCCTCTGATCGGGTGGGGGCATTATCAGGGCAGGATGGGACTATTGAAGCTCTCAGACTTTGGCAATGTCTCTTCTCAGCGGTTTCTGATAGCGCAGGTCCAACCTATTGGCGGACAGGCTAAGCAGATCTATTCTGATGCCTCACGAGTGGTCTCTCAATCAATCTGTAGTGGATCAGATTTTTCTGTTGCGATCTTTTGCTACCCCTCAAAACAGCAAGTGCCCAGATTACTTCACTATTTCTCTTCCAGGCCAACCCTGAGAGACTCTCTAACCCAGGATTGGCCTCGGGGACTTCTTTATGCTTTTCCTCCTTTCCATTGATTCCACAAGTCATTCAGAAAGCCACCGTTTTGAGAGCCAAATTGATCCTCATTGCTCCATATTGGCCTCGACAAATTTGGTTTCCTCTACCACCTTCTGGTGCAGCCCTGGCATCTGGACCCAGTTCCGGATCTTTTGATCCACCAGTCGGGTCAGCAGCACCGAGCCATTCTTTCTCTCAACCTCACTGCTTGGTTGCTCCACTTCCTTCCTAGCCAGGCTACCAATGATTTCTGACTCAGTCAGAGACATTTTAGTGTCTTCTTTAAAGTCGTCCACTAGAACTGTTTATGCTAGCAAGTGGAGAAATATTGATCCTTCACCGCTCCTATACATTCTGTTTTGGATTTCTGGCGGAGGTTTTCATTCAGGATCGTCATCATCTACAGTCAAAGTACAAATGGCTGCTATTTCCAAATTTCATGTTGGCTTGCAGGACAATAACATCATGTCTCATAGGTTATGCAAAGCCTTTTTGAGAGGAGTTTTTCTCCTAAAACCGCCTGTGAAACATCCTCCTCCGCAATGGGATCTGAACTTAATGTTGGCATCCCTAATTCTACCTCGTGTTCTTTAAAGTTGTTGACATGGAAAACTATATTTTGCTGGCTGTTACTTCTGCAAGAAGAGTTTCTGAGATTCAGGCCCTCTGTATTCGTTCACCTTATCTGGTGTTTCATAAGGATAGGGTTTTCAGGACTAACCCTTCCTTTCTTCCCAAGGTTGTATCTCAAGCCAATATTAACCAATCTATTGATCTACCAGTTTTCTTTCCTAACTATTCTGACAGAGCTGAACAGAAGCTGCATTTTTGTATGTTCATCGTCAGCTCAGGTACTACTTACATAGGACTAAACAACTTAGAAAATCAGACCAATTGTTTGTCTCCTATGCAGGAAGCAGGTTGGGTCTTCCAGTATCTAAAGTGACCTTATCTAGATGGTTGACTTCCACCATTTCCTATGTGTACTCTCTAGGGGCAAACAACTATCTTCTAAGCCAAAGAGGAGTCTATCCACTTCTGTAGCCTTTCAGGATAGACTTCCCATTGACACTATTTGTGCAGCAGCTACTTGGGCCACGCCTCATACTTTTGTGTCTCATTACAAGTTGGATTTGGCCTCCAGAGATAGGGCCAGTTTTGGTTCCACTGTTCTCAAGAGTCTGTTCCATTGAGCCACCCGGGATACAGGTGCTAGGCCGGTCCCATCCAGCAAGAATGATTGACAACTTAACATTTAGAAGTTATGTACCTACCATAACGTTCCATGTTAGTTGTCTTCATCTCTCTTCTCGATCCCCCCCCTTCCCCCTGGCCTGGACAGATCTTGGAGAGTTCCTATTAGATTGCTTCCTCTGGAGCATTGTTATGAGGACTTCTTTTAGGAACCATGGTTCCTAATTATATTAGGATAAGTCTTTAGCAGGTGCATCATGGGATATAGGGTTGCCTCGAGCTGGTAAAAGGAGTTCTCGAGATGAAGACAACTAACATGGAACGTTATGGTAGGTACATAACTTCTAATTTTCACTGCTTGAATCTTACTATCCCTATCCATAAACATAGCTTTCCATTTTTTCCTTTTGTTTATTCCCTTCCCTCATATCCTTAGTTGTCATAATAGAAGCCTTTTTAGTACATGCTCCTAAATACTTCATCTCACTGTAGCAGTGTAAATATGGGTACTGACAAAGTAATTTATATGTGGGTGCATAATTTATGGCTATAGCCTTTGTTTAATTAATTTTATATCCCAAAAAGACTTGAAACTTTTTATATCCCAAAAAAACTTGAAACTGCCTTAGAATGTTCCACAGCATTGAGATATCCCTTTATTGATTTATCTGGTGCAAAGTAGTATCTGCAAATAAAGTCACCTTTTCTTGATTACCATGCCAATTTTATCATTTCATTTCTAAGTCCTTTATTTTTTTTTTTTACAGTGGTTCTAAATAAAAAGCAAATAAAGGGGAAAGAGTACACCCCTCCCTGGTTCCTCTGTTCAGATCAACTTATCAGAGAGGTATCCTCCCACTTTAATTCTTGCCGCTGATCTTTCATATATCCTGCAAACTAATCTTGTTATTGTATCTAGGGATGCAAATACTTTCATTGCCCTGCTCAAAAAATCCAAACTTACTATATTGAATGCTTTTTCTGCATCAAGACCTATCAACAGCAATATTTTCCTAAATTCAGCTTCCCTCTGGATTATCACTCCTCTATCAATGTTGCCAAATATTTGCCTCCCCTCCACAATACCACTTCGATATCTGTCACTTTTGGTACCACCTTTGCCATTCATTTAGCTAGTGTAGACATAGCTACTTTATAAGCATGGTTTACAATTGACATGGGTCTGTATCTGGGTCTTGAGTCTTTACCATCTTTAGGCAATACAGACACTGCAGCTTTCTTCCAAGATTTTGGTTCTTCCCCTCCTTTTTTAAATACTAAGGATCCAGATTTTTATCACTTTCTTCCCTCCTAACTTCCAGGTTTCCACAGGAATACCATCTCTTCCTGGAGACTTTCCTGAAAATTTATTATACATCACTATTTATCTCACCCCCTCCTATCTTAACTGATAGTTGTTGAGCCTCATGTACCTCTAACCTTTGCATAATCAAGGCTTCCATAATTATTTCCGTTTATGCTTTTTCTTGATTTAGCTTTATACAGATTTAATAACATTTCAGAAATATTTCTAAAACCTTTACATGATCTTTTTTCTTGTTTTAGCCTCCCTAAGTTTAGAAACAAGCCTTTCTACTTTCTGCTGTCTAAGTCTTTGTGCTAAAAGGTTTTGTGCTTGAGTTATTATAAAAAAATGGTTACTTAACAGCAGATGTTATGTTGTCCTATCTCACCTTCTTTCTTGATGGTTGGGTTCAGAACCAAGCATCGGTTCTGACTCTGCCTTATTACTAAGTCTTGAGGCTAAACCCTATCCCGTGATGCCCTGGGAAAGTAACCCAGATCTCGTTTGCTGCTAAACTAGATCAGGTGCTTTTCCACTGGGCTCAGGCTAAGTTTAAAGTTTTCTTTTGTATTTTCAGTCTGTATAGTGTTTTTTCTTCTTGAGATGGTTATTAGTGAACTTAGGATTGTTCTAAGTTGGTGTTAGTTGTTTTTTCTTTATCGCTTGTTGCGAACTGCTGTTGGCCGTCGCTAGGCCTAGACCTCCCTATCCCGTCACCAGAGTAGTTACTTTTCTTTAGTCCCTGAACCCGAATAAATTGGAGGGTTCATTAAATTCATTAGTTTTCTCATGCCCATTTAAATTAGAAGACCCTTCTTTTTCATTTCCCTGCCCTCAGAGGTGCGTCTAAGTTAGAGACGTCTCTTCTGCTAGAGGAGATCTTCGTTTAAGTTAGAGGCCTCTCCTCTAGCCCCTTTTCCCCTCTTTCTTACTTGCTTACTTAAAAAAAAAACAAAGTGTGTTTGTTTTGCTAACTGTGTTTGGTGTGTGTAGTTAATCCCATTGTAGTTGCCATTTTTTGACGTTGCAGTGGTGTTTTCTTGTTTAAAAATGTCTAAGAAAGGCAAGGAAACCAAACCGTCTGGCTTTAAAAAATGTGATTCATGTACCCAGAAGATGTCACTAACTGACGGGCACACCAGTTGTCTGTATTGTCTGGGTGCCGTTCATTTGCAGGACTCCTGCTCCATCTACCCCGGTTTTATTTCTTGGGTGTTGCAGGGGCAAAGAAATAAACTTATTCTTAGGGGGTTGCTCAAGGGTCCTTTTGACGAGGCAGTAGAAGGTACCCAGACTTCCTCTAAGTCTTCTCAATCTCCCAGATCAGACAAATAATCAAAAAGGGTTTCTTCCTCTGCTCCAGCATCCGAGCCGGCAAAGAAACTCACCAAGGACACTACTAGGGACCCGAACGCTATGGGGCCCAAAAAATCTTCGTCGGTTCCGCAGACCTTATCTGAACCGAGCAAGAGTCACAGACTGAGCCAGTCTCCAACCTTGGAGCCGATCTCCTCGGTGCCGCAATCACCTTTATTTACAATCTGTGGCTGGCTGTGTTAAGTCCTCTGCCCCGTCCTCTCGTTCCTCCAGGAGCTTGTCAGATGAAGATACGGAGCGGGTGGTCAAGAGGTTACTCCAGAATCCGGCTCTGGCAAAAATCTTAGAGTCCAGCCAATAAGGATGTGAAACTGACACCCATTACTGCCCATTCTTCCTCCTCCGACCCACATGGTATTGGAGCCAGAGTGTATTGATGTCTTTGTAGTGGAACTGTCAGGCCCGAGACTCTCACCTGAGCTCTTGGTCCCTACTTCTGCTCCAACTTCTTTGGTTCCATCTTCGGTTGAAGTTTCTGGGAGCCGATCCTCACCCATCGGATCCGGGGAGGAGAGTCGGATCAGACCTTTTTCAGATCTGGTTCTTCCTCTTGGAACATCAGCACAGGTGAGCTCGGTGCATACATAGGCCTCGGAGCCTACCTCCTTGGTGCGGGGAAGGTCCCCAGGCTCTTCGGAGGCCTCCTCAGGCCCGGGTCGTGGTGCTTTCGAGGTGCTGCAGAGCGTGCTGTCTCCTCCGGCGGCTCCATTCATTGATCCAGGCACTCTTCCCCCAAAAGAGTCGATTTCTATCTCTGCTCCACCCCCCCCCCCCCCGAGGCGTAGGGAACCAGTGCCACAGGATGCCCCATTGGGCAAGTCTCTTTTCCGAAACCTCGCCAGAGGATCATTCCAGAGAGGTCTCTCTAAAGAGAATCTGTAAGAGGAAACATCTAGACTCCCCTGAGGAGTCTGTCACTTCAGATACAGATTTGGAGGATTCAGAAGGGTCCCCAAGGTCACCCTCTGAAGATGTCTCTTTTTCAGACATTCTTGAGATCCTGAAACAGGAAGGTGGCTGCAAAACCCTAACCCCATCTGAGGACGAATCTGTGTACCTGGAGGCATTCGGTTGTCGACCCTCCACCGCTTGGGTTTCTCTGCCTTTTGATCAGGCGTAGGGCTCCCCAGAATCAGTGGAACCTGTTCCGAGGAGGCCAAACAAGTTTATTATTGCCCCTGTGGACATAGATTTTCTAACTAAGGGTGTTCTTGGTGGCCGCCGCCACCACCATAGCATCTACCAGAAGGCGATGGCTGAAACTTCATCTGTCCATCCACTGAATAAGGAATCTCGAACGATGGACAGATACGGGAAGCGTATGCTCTCGTCAGCGGCCTTTACCCTCCGGTCGCTGAACTACCTAACCCACTTTACTAGACTTCAAAAAAAAGTCTCCTAAAGAAGATTAAATACCCTCCAAAGGTCTACAGCTGCTGAGGTGTTAGATAAGGTCTCCTCTCAGCTTGCTACCTTAGTTTCTGTAGTTAACTCCACCATGCGGCTCATATCCTATGCAGCTGATGCAGCTAGTAGGGCAGCAGGCACAGGAATAGCTCTCAGGAGGCATTCCTGGATGCGCCTTTGAGTTTGCTGAACCCTTTAAATCTTCCTTTATAAACGCCCTTTTTGATGGCTCGTCCTTGTTCGGCCCAAAAGTAAGAGACTCTGACCAGGTGTGAACAATAAGGCAAAACTCCATCTGCCATGGGAGTGTTTTTCTGTCCCTACCAGACCTTACCCCAAAGGCCAGAAGGGCTGAAAGATGTGGTTCCGTAAATCCCAAGGAGCTTTGCCGGACACACGTGGTGATTTCCCCCCCCCCGGGGACAGAGGAGGAAACAACAATGGGCGACACTGTCCTCACGGCATAGGGGGCTGCAGAATCAGGGTGACTGAGAGACGTTCTCTGGAAGACCTTTGCAGTGCTTCTGAAAGGAGGCCCTCCTGCCCACCTCTGGAGGCAGTCGGGGGCAGACTATCACTCCAAAAGCCTGGTAGACATCACCCAAGACAAGTGAGTACAGTTGATCTATATCCAGAGGATACCACATACCCTTCTTGTCCCCCCCCCCCCAGTTCAAGATCAGTCCCAGATATTCCACCCTGTCAAAGGGATCAAGCAATCCTAGAGGTTCAAAGGTTGCTAGAAAAAGTCATCCAAGAAGTCCCCACAGACCAAATCTGATCCGGAACTTACTCAAGGTTCTTTTTAGTTCCAAAGAAAACGGGGGACTGGAGGCCCATTTTGGATCTCCGCAGACTAAACAAGTCAGTCAAGAAAACAAGGTTCCAAATGGTGACACTGCAGTCCATACTTCTGTTTCTGGGAAAGGACAATTGGATGTGCTCCATCGATCTCCAGGATGCCTACTACCATATAAAGATGGGCAGATGATCTAGGAGATATCTACGCTTCCGGCTGGGAACCAGTCACTACCAGTTCAGAGCTCTGCCCTTTGAACTCACTACAACCCCCAGAGTGTTTACCAAATGCATGGCAGTAGTTACGGCTCAGCTGAGACTGTTAGGATCCGGGTGTTTCCATACTTAGACTACTGGCTCCTCACTGCCACCACCGAGCATCTACTGACCAAGACAAGGGACACCACTATCCATCAGTGCTCAGAGCTAGTTATTGTTATAAATTACAAAAGGTCTGCCTTATTGCCTTCACAGTATATTACCTTCATAGGAACAGACTTGGACACAAAACACGATAGCAATACTGCCTCACAAAAGGTGCTAACGCTATGCCATCAAATTTAAATTTTGCTGATGAGGAAGAAAGTACAAGCAAAGTTTGTTCTCAAGATCCTGGGTTCATTGACAGCTGCAATAACGTTACTTCCACTGGCACGTCTACACATGAGAGTATTAGTGTGGCCACTATTTGCTCAATGGTCTATGCAGGAGTTGCCCATGTCACACAAGATCCTCATTACAGACAATTGCAAGAAGGACCTACAATGGTGGCTCCAGTCCACGCAGATACGATATGCAGACCATGTGTTCTTCCTCAACCTGTAGCTACAGTGCCCACGGATGCCTCCCAGATAGGGTGGGGGGGCATTATCTGGGGCAAACTGTCCAAGGGACTTGGCAGGAACACGAATACCACTTGCACATCAACGTCCTAGAGATGAGAGCATTGCTTCTGGCGTTGCAGGCATTCCAGAGCTCTCTTCCACCAGGTACAATTGCAGTACAGAAAGACAGTATGTCCATAGTGTGGTATATCAACAAACAAGGCGGAACCAGATCTTACCCCCGTGTCCAGAGGCTCAGAGTATGGCAATGGGCAATATCTTCTCCACATTTTCTGATTGCAATGCATATCCCGGGAAAATCCAATGTGATAGCGGACAAGTGGAGCAGGGCAGTGCTTATGCCTCACTAGTGGTCCCTGAAACAGGAAACTGTGAACCAAATTTTTTGCAAATGGGGCCTGCCTTGCTGCGACCTCTTTGCCATGCCCATGAACTCCAAATGCAGCAGCTATCCTGCCCCAACCCCCCCCCCCTCTGGGGGAGTCCCCAAGGGATGCACTTGTTCATGATTGGCCCCCAAGACTTCTTTATGCCTTCTCCCCATTTCCACTAATATCCAAAGTTCTTCAGAAAGCCAAATTGTTGAGTTGCAGGCTAATTCTCATCGCTCCATATTGGCCTCTTCAGATATGGTTCCCCTTCCTATGGCTTCAGCAAAAGCAGCCAGCACTCCATTTAGCCACTACTGAATAATTATTTAATAAGACGTAATTCCATAAACACAAAAGCACAAGATAAAACTCCAAACACCAATAGGGTGAAGACAGCATGCCAGTTTCAGCTTATAGCCTTCATCAGTGCTAACTACATTGTGCTAACTAAAAAGCTGCTAACTATCCACGTAAGTTCTTTAAAGTTTAGAAGTGGTTGTAAACCCTCATGTGGTCTTGTATTTTTATAGATTCTATGTATAATGATGTATATCTGGCAGTAAAGTGTTTTAATGCTGTGTTTGTGTAAGGCATTACTGCCTCTCCCACATTTGATATCACTTAAATGTTCTGATCTTCTTAGTTTGAATGGGTGTGAAGTCTGTCCTACACAAAAAGCTGGACAGGTACACTTAACCAACTACACCATCCAATCACTACTACAATTACCAAAAATCAATATGTCAAATATTTTGAAACAATTGGATGAGGTGAAAACATTTCGTTTTGGGACGAGCTTACAAAAGCTAAAATTCCCACAAGGATGGCTGCCTATTAAAGGACTCCCATCCAACCTCCTCTGTATATACAACTTACCCCACATGTTCCCTTTCTTATAGTGGTTAAACCACTCACTCATACTCTTACCACTCCTATAAGAAAACCTACACTTAACTGGTAACATCCCCAAAATCTTGTCATCCATTTATAAGATATCCCAGTGTCGATATATAATGTTTTTCAAGAAGCCGGTATTGTAACCAAAGTCCATAATGAACCTAATAGGTGTATCTTGTATTTGGGTTTTATCCTGGTATCTTAAAGCTGCTTGTTTGTCAATACATTGCACAGAGGTTACTGCTTTTTGAATAACTTGGTTAGAATATCCTCGCATTTGAAACCTATATATCATATCCTTAGCTAGTGTATCATAACCTGCCGCATTGGAACAAATTCTCTTGAATCTTAAAAATTGTGATTTAGGAATATTGTTTATTACATATTGTGGATGGCAGCTGGTGGCATGCAGCAGATTGTTAAACTGTGGGTATTTTCTATATACGGTGATACTTAGTGTGCCATCATCCAACACATTAACTTGCACATCCAAAAAAGTGATAGTTTGAGGATGGTAGTTTACTGTGAACCTAATTCCCCACTTAATTTCGTTTAAATAATCCACAGATTCTTGTAAGTAAATTTCATCAGAACGCCAAACCAGCCAACAATCATCCAAATAGTGGCACCAGATGTCCATGGCCTCTAAATAGATGTTATCACTAGCATCCTATATCAAGTGGTAATCTATATATCCCATAAAAAGGTCAGCATAAGTGGGAGCGAAGGGCACTCCCATTGCTGTCCCTTTTAACTGTAGATAAGACTTATCAAAATAGAAAACATTTTTATTCAACACCTGCTCAGTAAGGCATAGTAGGAAGGTGTTAATCCAGGATCATATAAAGATGTTTGTGTAAGCCAAAACTCTAGGGCAGCCAAACCTGCCCAGTGTGGGTTGTTAGTGTATAATGCACTAAAATCCAGGATGCAAAGTAGCCAGCCTTTCTCAATCTGCATATCTGCAATAATGTTAAGGAATTGGGTAGTATCCTGTATGCGAGCCTGTACATGTTCCAATAAAAGTTTCAAGTATTTAGTCAAAAAGGCCGAGAGGGGTTCCGTTAAAGAACACTTCCATGACACTATTGGTCTACCAGGAGGTGTTACAATTCTTATGAATCTTTGGTAACATGTAAAAGCTTTGTCTCATGGGGTTTACCACTGTTAAATGATATTTAACTTGTCTTGAAATGATCCCTTCCTCAACGGCCAAAGCCAAAAAATTATCAATCTCCTTCTTAAAGACTGAAGTTGGATCCAAAACCATTATTTTATAATATTGATGGTCAGACAACTGATTAACTAGTTAATTATGATACCTATCCCAATCCCAAATGACTACTGCACCCCCCTTATCTGCCTGATTGCTAAGAATATTGTTATTGGTCTTGAGTCTACACAGAGCTTGACGTACATCCTTTGTTATATTATCTAGACCCCCATGACCATAAACTTGTTTATGAAAGTGTAACTTTTTCAAAACTAAATTCTGGAACATTCCAACATATTTATTCATGGGGGGTGCAAAGGAAGTTATGAATCGAAAACTGTTAATATCTGCACCCTGCCTATCAGCCACCTGATCAAAATAAAGTTTCAAATTAAGGTTTCTACAAAAGTTAATAACATCTTGTGAGAGAATATTCTGACACCAAGAAATTGGGAACAAACCCCATACCTTTATTCAGTAAATTACACTCCACAGAGTTCAGCTCTGTGGAAAAAATATTGTGAACATTGGGGTAAGTGTTTATTTCCATGTCAACAGAGCCAACATACTTTCCAGATTTGTTCCTGTGCCTTGTATGTTTCCTCCCTCCCCTCCTAGTTCTCCTAAAGGGAACTGTAATCTCCCTCTCTTATTGGGTGGCGAGTTACTAGGTATAAATCCCTCATTGTCAGTCCTAGACGAAAATTCGTTAGCTGACTTATCTGAAGAGCCTTTTGATTTTTTTTAAAATTGAACGCTTCCTTCTTCTCTTATGGTTCATCTGAAAGAGACTTCTTTTGTCACTGAACTGCACTGATGTGAAGTTGTTCTATCTTGCTGTTCATTCTGTACTGATGGGTTCAGAGCCGATCCCTCGGCTCCGAGTCGGCAACTACTACAAACCTCAAGGATTTCAAGTAGCTGGAGGCCAAGTCCCTATCCCATGATGCACCTTGAGTTACCTCAGATCTAGTTTGCCACTGCAACTGATCGGAGGTTCTTGCTAGCTTGGGCCAGTAAAAACTTTAATACTTTTCTATTTCCAAAAATGATTGTTAGTTTATTGTTAGAATAGTTGTATATTTAGGTTAGATAAGCTCTTAAAGCTTTATCTGCAGTGTTCCCTTCCCTGTGTTCTTTTTTAGCTATATATTTGGCCTCGTTTTTCTTCTTAAGCCTATTTAAATTTTCTGACAAAAAAATTGTTTATTCAGTGACCTTTTTGTCACATTTATTATTGGCATAGTATTGTGTGATTGGTTAGTAAGTGTTTATTCAGTGACCTTTTGTCACTTTTTTCCTTAGCAAAGTATCTCATCATTCTTAGAGTTAACTTGCTAGTTAAGATTATCAGCTTAGTTAATTTTTGTGTGTGCGCTTGTTAGCCTTAATTTTAGGCTTGTGTGCATATATTTTGCCTGTTTTTTATTATAAGGCCTATTAGTAGTTAGTCTTAGTTTAAAAGGCTTGTGTGTCTGTGCTTATAGTTAGCCTGTTTTTATTAGAAGGCTAATTTATATTTGCTGTTGTTGTCTGTCCATTTCTGTTATGGCTGATAAGGACAAAAAAACCCTAAGTCAGTGTTTAAAAAATGCCCTAAATGTGGGCAGTAGATGTCTGTTACTGACTGCCATGTGAATTGTGTCTACTGCTTGGGTGCCTTGCACTTACAAGAAACATGTTCCATATGCCATTCTTTTTCCTCTTGAGTCCTCCATGAGAAAAAAAGGAAGCTCGTTGACAGCAGTTTGTTGAAACCTTCTTTCCAGGAGGCTTTGAGTGACCAGGATGGATCTAGTAAGTCCTCAAAGTCCTCCAAGACTTCTGTGGATTTGAAAAAGTCAAAAGAGTCTGTGACTAGGCTCTACAGGTCTCGGAGGCGACTGTCTTTTCTTTTCGGAGCTGGTCCCCTGTTTTGGAACTGGTATCCGAAATTCCCAAATCTCAGCTTCAGTCGGTACCATCGGTCCATTCCTCTAAGTCTTCTGTTAGCCTGTCAGATTTGGATGCAGATCGGGTGGCGCAGAAGCTTCTTCAGGCACCGGCCTTTGCAAAATTGTCATTGGCTCTGACTCAGGTGGCTTCGGAGCCAAAGACCCTTATGCCAGCTATGTCTCTTCCTCCTCTAAGCCATACCGGTCCTTCGGAACCAGAGGAGTCGGACTTGCTGATTGTGGAGCCTTCGGAGCTGACACCTGCTCCAGTGTCTTTGGCTCCTTTCACTCTGACGTCCTCGGCGCTGATCGAGGACTCTAGGAGCTGACTCTCTGGTCGGGTCCAGGGAGGATAGTCAAATTGACTTGTTGGTTCCGACTTTGCCTCTCAGGAATTCGGCTCGGATGAGCTCTGCTCCTACCTCAGTCTCTGAGCCCACTGTCCCGGTGGTGGGGGTATCGACAGTTTCCTCTGATCCGTCGGTCCCTTCGCACCGGAGCAGGAGTGCCTTTGAAGCCATGAGGAGAGTTATGTCTCCCAAGACATTCTCAACTTCAGGTCCGGCTTCTTCATCCCCTAAAGAGGCTGTGTCTGCTTCTGCCTCACAGATCCTAGCTAAGTGCAGAGACCCAGAGCCTCAGGAAGCCCCATTGGGTAGTCCATGCTCTTCCGAGACCTCTCCAGAAGCTCCCACTGAAGAGGTTCCCAGGAAGTGTATGTGTAAGAGGAAACACTTGGACTCCCCTCAGGAGTCATTAACATCTGATACTGACTTGTATGAATCAGAAGGGTCCCAACGGTCCTCCTCTGAGGATATCTCATTTGCAGAGATACTGGAAATCCTTAGGCAGAGGGGTGACTGGCAGTCCACCAACCCTACTGAGGACTAGTCGGTCCTCCTGAAGGCTTTTGGGTCTCAGCCCTCCACCTCTTGGGTGTCTCCACCCTTCAATGAGCTTATGCAGCTGGTCTCACGAAGGGCGTGGGAGTCTCCGGACACCACGGAGCCTGTCCCTAGGAGGCCTAATAAGTTCATATCTGCCCCCCTAGATAAATCCTTCTTGACCATAGGTGTGCCAGTTGATGCCATGGTGGTGGCGGCAGCCACCAAAAAGGAAATGTCTGAAACTACGTCTATCCATCCTCCTAACAGAGAATCCAGGATCATGGAAAGATATGGGGAAGCGCATGTTTAGTTCAGCAACTTTTGCACTTTGCTTAACTATTTAACCCATTTTACGAGACTACAAAGAGATCTCCTTAAAGAGCTGGGAGATGCTTCTCAGGGTACAGTAGCAGCAGGAGCTGCAGACAAAGTTGCCTCCCAGCTTGCTACCCTCAGTTCCATAGTGAACTCATCCAGGTGCCTCATTTCATATGCAGCTGATGGAACGAGTAGGGCAGCGGGTACAGGAGTTGCTCTTAGGAGACACTCCTGGATGTGCTTGTGTTCCTTTGTGGAGCCCTTTAAGTCATCCTTCGTGAATACCCCCTTTGATGGCTCGTCCCTTTTCAGGCCCAAAATTAAGGAAACTTTAACCAGGTATGAGCAGGACGGGAAGACTCTATCTGCCATCAGAGTTTGTTTTTCCACCCCTACCAGACCCTACCCCAGGGGTCAAAGGGGAGAGAAAATGTTCCAAACAGCCCAAGGAGCCTGTCAGGACACACTTGGTGAATCCCCCTCCAGGGGCAGAAGAGGGGGGAATAATGGAAGATGCCTCCCTCGCAGCAGAGGGGATCCGCAAAACCAGCACGACAGAGATCTCTTCTTTGGGAAACCCTACCAGCGCTCCTGAAAGAGGGCTAGACTATCCTGTGCTGGAGGCAGTCGGAGGTCGTTTATCTTTGTACCCAGACACCTGGCTGAAAATAACAAATGACAACTGGGTACAAAGTATCGTTTCCAGAGGATACTTCATCCCATTTGCCATACCCCCTCCACAGACAAGGAAAATCCTGGACGTTCCACCCAGTTACAGGGAACAAGCAACAGTAAGAGGTCCAGACGTTGCTAAGAAAGAGTCATCCAAACCGTCCCAGCAGACCAGACAGGATCTGGAACTTACACAAGATTCTTTTTAGTTCCAAAAAAGACAGGGGACTGGAGACCTATATTAGACCGCAGCAGACTAAACAAATCTGTAAAGAAAAAGAAGTTTCGGATGGTCATGCTTCAGTCAGTGCTTCCTTTCTTAGGGAAAGACAATTGGATGTGCTCGATGGATCTCCAGGATGCGTGCTACCACATAAAAATGGCTAGGTCATCCAGGGATCATCTACGCTTCTGGCTGGGAGCCAGTCATTACCAGTTTCGAGCCCTGCCCTTTGGTCTCACTACAACCCCCACAGTGTTCACCAAATGCATGACAGTGGTCACGGCTCACCTGAGACGTTTAGGATTCCAGGTGTTTCCATACCTAGACGATTGACTCCTTACCCGTCACCTTCAGGCATCAACTCATTCAGGCCAGGGAATCCAGTCTGTCACTCTGCAATCAGCTGGGCATTACAATAAACTCAGAAAAATCTGCCTTGTCACAACATATTGTCTTTATCGGAGCAGAACTGGACACCACCACCACCACCCTAAAACTTCCAGTAGATAGTCTTACCTGTCCATCAGCATGTCTGCATTCTAATGTCCAAAATCCAAGCACCAACTCAGAAGTTCTGAAATTGTTAGGAATGATGGCAGCAGCAATTCTGGCCATACCACTGGGTCGTATGCACATGCGGATACTGCAGTAGTGGTTGTTCACTCAGTGGTCTTACCAAGAGCTCCCCATGTCTCACATGATAATGATCACAAATTCCTGCAAAAAAGATCTTCAGTGGTGGTTGACCTCACTTCATGTTACAGTAGGATGCCCATTTGTGCTACTCCCTCCAGCGGCCATAGTGACCATGGGCGCTTCTCTGATGGGGGGTTGGGGCATTTTCATGGAAAGACAGCCTAAGGCACATGGGACCGATCAAGAGACACATCTGCATATCAATGTCCTAGAGATGAGAGCAGTACTTTTGGAGTTGCAGTACTTCCAGGACTCTCTTCCTCTGGTTACGATTGCGATTCAGACGGACAACTTGCCAGTGGTCTGGTATTTGAACAAACAAACAAGGAGGAACCAAATCATACCCCCTTCGTCGCGAGGCCTTCAGAGTATGGCAGTGGGCTATTTCCACCCAGCGCTTTGTTAGCAATGCACATTCCAGGGAAAGCCAAAGTGATAGCAGACAAGCTGAGGAGAGCAATTTTGTTGCCCCATGAATGGTCCCTCAAGATGGAAATAGCGGACAGGATATTCCGCAGGTGTGGTCAGCCTTGCTGCGACCTTTTTGCCAGTCACACAAACACGCAGTGCAGAAGCTACTTTGCCCTGATTTCCTCCTCTTGGAGGAGCTCCAAGGGATGCACTTGTTCACGATTGGCCCCCAGGTCACCTTTATGTATTCCCACCAATCCCATTGATACCCAAGGTATTGCAGAAAGCAAAATCCCTGGGAAGGACCATTATTTTATAGCTCCTCTTTGGTCTCATCAGATTTGGTTCCCCTTCCTTCAACTTCATCTTTTGGAGGACCCCTGGATTCTGGACCCAGTTCTGGACCTTCTGATGCACTCGTCGGGGGAACTTTATCCCTCTCTGCAGTTCCTGAAGCTGACAGCTTGGCTGCTCCAATTCCCATCATAACCAGGTTCCAGAACCTTTCCAATGAGACAAAGTAAGTTTTCCTATCCTCTCATAAATCCTCTACGAGGAAGCTATACCTCAGCAAATGAAAAAAAATTTTTATATGGGCCTCTAAAAACAATATTGATCCTTACCAAGCCCTGTGGCCTCTATTGTAGAATTCTTAACCATGATATTTAATAAAGGAGCTGCAGCAGCAACAGTCCGTGTTCAACTTGCTGCCATTTCTAACTTTCATCTGGGATTTGGAGGACTGAATATTATGTCTCACAAATTATCCAAAGCCTTTCTCAAAGGGACCTTTCATATTAGACCACCTGTGAAATTTCCCTATTCTCCATGGAATCTAAATTTTATGCTTTCCTCGCATAATTCTTCCGCCATTTGAACCAGCTTCCTTGTGACCTCAAATTTTTGTCATGGAAAACCATCTTTTTAGTGGTTGTTACTTCTGCCCGCAGAGTGTCAGAGCTTCAAGCCTTGTCCATCAAGCCTCCTTATTTGATTTTCCATGCGGACAGTCTCACTTCAAACAAACCCCTCTTTCTTTCCCAAAGTTTGCACTGAAACTAATCTCAGCCAAATTATTGATTTGCCAATTTTCTTCCCCAACCATTCTTACAACCTAGACTACATGCTACATAAACTTGATATTCATAGACAGCTCAGATTTTATTTGGATAGAACAAAAGATTTCAGGAAATCAGACCAGCTTTTGGTTTCATTTTCAGATTCCAGGAAGGGTATGCCAGTGGCTAAAATAACTCTGTCTAAATGGTTATCTGATTGTATCACCTTTGCTTATTCAGCTGCCAATATGCCCTTACAGCATAAAATTAAAGCTCACTCAACCAGAGCAGTTTCTACATCCTCTGCTTTTTCTGACAGACTTCCTACTGATAACATTTGTGCAGCAGCCACTTAGTCAAAACCTCATACCTTTATCACTAATTACAAAGTTGACAGGGCCTCCTTTGGATTCACGGTCCTGAGAAATATACTCCTGTGTGCCACCCGAGGTAGATGGTCCTTGGGACGCTACCCATCAATAAAGAATGAATGGCGAGATGTAACATTTTCATGTAAAGAAGTTATGTACTTACCATAACGTTCCATGTTAGTTCATCTCTCCTTCATTCTTGCATCCCTCCCTCCTCCCCCCTCCTGGGCTTTTTCAGAAGACCTAGATGCTAGATCCTTCCTGGTCACTCAACCCTTCTACACTCTCTCTCTTATGGAGTTATAGAATGACATATGGTACTATTATACGCAGGAAACAAAATCTGAGGTAACTCAAGGTGCATCATGGGATAGGGACTTGGCCTCGAGCTACTTGAAATCCACGAGCTTTGTAGTAGGTGCCGACTTGGAGCTGAGGGATCGGCTCTGAACCCATCAAAGAATGAAGGCGAGATGAACAACTCACATGGAATGTTATGGTAAGTACATAACGTCTCTTCTTCTTCGCCACAAAGGGCTTACCCCCAGAGTAGTCCCTAATGTCCTGCTGATATTTCTTAATCATCCTGGCCTTGAGATCCTTTTCCAATTGTATCAGACTATCAGACAATATGGAAACTTTTTCTTTATAAATGGGCCCATCTTTGTAGCTTTGTACCTTATCACACAGATCATTAATATTTTGAGAAAAAATGTCAATCCTATGTTCATAAAAGTCGATCAAGACTTTTACAAAAGATAGAGGCCGATTGCTGGACTTCTTCCCATTGATTCAATAAGATGTGATCCACACCCTTCACAAAAGGTTGCATTCTAACTCTAAGACCCCGTGGACTGACATTTTTATTCAAATAGGCCTTAAAAACCCTAAGATGCCAAATTTGTGTTCCAATTTCATTCATCTCATTAATCAAAGCCCCAAAGATATCCTTACAGGAACTGAACTCGGAAGTCTCAATTATCCACCGTATTGCTAGTCTGAATGCATGAATCAAATATTTGCAAGTCATCCCTGTCAACAGTGAGACCCCGGATGATTTCTGTAAGATCCATTAAAAGGTCTGAGGTTTGAGCATAACAAAAAAATAAATTTACAACTAAATTTTCCCAAGCTGTCAGTGCAATAGCTTTCACCTAAACCCAATTCGACTGACCCAATATGCTCTATATAAGGAATGACATCACAGGAAATAAGTGAAAATATTTCCATCTTATTCCCCCTAAAATTAAGGGGGTGAATAGGAAAATGCATTATGCATCAGTAATCTATACTGACAATTCAAAATTGTTCTCTGCACAAAAAATCCAATGTATGAAATCCCAGTACTTTAAACAATATCCAAATAATATAAAACATACACAACAATTTTTTCACAATAAACCCTTTTTGCAGTGTGCCCGTTAGCAAAATATAACCCCCAGTCCGATTCATAGACTTTGAAAGAAAAAGTTTTGAAATGTCCTTTCGATTAATTCAGCCGGCATCCACATACAAATGTACCTTATAAAGTTTTTTAGTAAAATGAAGAAAAGTTCCAACACAGCCCCTAAATTGTACGATCATACTTATTAATAATTATCTAATAAAAAACACCCCACAAAAATGAACCATCTCAATCGTTATTTTGTTCAAAAAACAAGCCCACATGTAGAGTAACAAAGTCTTGAGTAGCTCAAATTGTTGTAATTCAAGCAACGCTGGCTCACAATAAACTGATGGCAGCTTTCTCTTTTTCGCCAAAATATGAAGTCAGTGTTTAACCTGAGGTCACAAAAACGATTGTGTATACACCAAGTCCCTTAATATGCCAAAACATAGAACTCTTTCTGTAAAAATCTGTTGTATAAGTAAAAAGACAACAGCATTCACTTTCTCGTCCCTCCGTTTCAAGTATAGAACCAATAGTTGACTTTAAGACACAAAGTAATAATGAATGTATACACACCGTCCCTTATTGATGAAACACCAAAAACCTTCTGTAACCCTCAGTTATTTAAATGACCAGACGATCGCATTCTCTTCCTTGTCCCTCCATTATATGTAACTGGGAAGCATTGTTGAAGAAAAGTAATCCACAGTCATGTATTCCAAAACTACCACCGTTGCCAATCACCAGGTCTGTTTTGAACTACCATCCTCAAGCTATCACTTTTTTTCGATGTGCAAGTTAATGTGTTGGATGATTGCACACTGAGTAGTACTGTATGTAGAAAATGCCCACAGTTTAACAATCTGCTGCATGCCACCAGCTGCCATCCACAATATGTAATAAACGATGTTCCTAAATCATAATTTTTAAGACTCAAGAGAATTTGTTCCAAGGCGGCAGAATATGATACACTAGCTATGAATAGGATATATAGGTTTCAAATACGAGGATATTCTAACTAAGTTATTCAGAAAGTAGTAACCTCTGTGCAGCGTATTGACAGACAACAAGCTATGAGATACTAGGATAAAACCCAAATACAAGATACACCTATTAGGCTCATTATGGACTTTGGTTACAATGCCAGCTTCTTGAGAAACATTGTATATTGACACTGGAATCTCCTACAAATGGATGATAAGATTTTGGGGATGTTACCAGATAAGTGTAGGTTTTCTTATAGGAAAGCTAAGAGTATGAGTGGGTGGTTTAACCACTACAAAAAAAGGGAACAAGTAAGGTAAGTTGGATATACAGAGGAGGTGGGATGGGAGTTTAATAGGCAGCCATCCTTGTGGGAATTGTAGCTTTTGTAAGCTCGTCCCAAAACAAAATGTTTTTACCTCATCCAATTGTTCCAAAATATTTGATATATTGATTTTCTTTTTATGTAGGACAGACTTCATGCCCATTTAAACTAAGAATATCAGAACATCTAATTGATAGCAAATGTGGGAGAGGCAGTAACGCCTTATACAAACACAGCATTAAACACCCTATGGCCAGATATACATTTATTATTATAGATAGAATCTATAAAAATACAAACCCACATGAGGGTTTAAATCTACTTCTAAAGTTTAAAGAACGTATGTGGATAGTTAAATTAGGAGCTTTGTTTTCACCTGGTTTAAATGAATTGTTATAATGAACCAATAAAATTTGAGCTGCTTTTGTATAAAGGCAGCTTTTTAGTTAGCACAATTAAGATGATCATCGTGTTTCACTGTTGCAGTCATTACAATTGGGTTATCCTGCTGGCAGGCGACCCGCAGTCGGCCCGAGTTCCAAAGTCTAGGTCCGGCGACGGTTGCTGTCGCCTCCTCCCTGACGTCAGTGCGCCAGGGGTATAAAAGATGCAGCCGATGCCATTTTCTTCAGTCTTTCTTGCCGCGCAGTGCCCGAAGCAAAAGCAGTTCGCAAGTGCCAGTCGGCCGACTCCTGAATTTTCAAATTCGAATTTCAGATCCGAAGTCTTCATTAAAGTTAAGTACCCCGTCGGGGAAACTTTTTTCTTGCTCCAGACCGATGTCAGAAAAAGTTAATAATTGTATTTCTTGTGGGTAGCAAATACCTCATAAGGATTTTCATTCTTACTGTATTCCTTGCCTAGGCCCTGACCATGATGTTGCTAGTTGTCGGTTTTGTGCTAGATTTAACCAATGCACTATTAAGCGTCGGTACGATTTTGCATTTCATTACTTTGGCAGAAGATTCAATTATATAATGCTGTCGGAACAGCCGACTACCGGAGTTTATAAAAAGTGCAAAGAAAAAGAAAAGTACAGGCATCCGAGGTCCAAAACCGACGACGAGGCTTCTGTTAGGCCTGTCATAGGTTCGCCGGTTCTCAGTGAGGCGCTTTCGCAGCCCCTGACGCCCGCTACCTCAGAGCCACTGGCCGCTTCCGACTCCCACGTGGAGCCAACTAGGCCTCTGGAAACTCAAGGTATTGGGCACTCGGAAACTATTCCCTCAGATGGGTCCGGAGCCGCTGAACAGGCATCGGCTTCTGAGGGTGTTTTCAGACCTACACAGTTATATGTAAAACCAACTTCAGCTTCAAAGGCAGACTAAAGTAGCTCTAAAGACAAAGAAACAAGTACAGCATTCTCCTGGACAGGCCTCCATGCCTAAAAAACAGATGCTTAAAATGGCTGAAGACCTAATTACTTTGATCAGGGGTTCCAATCCCCCTCCTGATAAGAGGCCTAGGCAAGAGATAGAATATGAATCTTCAGATCAGGTTTCCATTTCCTCTGATTCCTCTTCTGAACAGGAATATTCCTTTCCTCCCTATGAGGATTCTGATGCTGAAGAATCTATTCCTTCAGCCTCTCCTCCTGAGGATTATTCTTTTGGGGAGACCCTGCATACTATGAGGGAGCATTTCCACTGGGAGTGCCAAGATTACTCAGAATCCAAGAAAAGGCTCAGAGACTTCCTTTTATTACCTCAGCACAGGCCCCTCGCTATTCCTCCTGTTTTAGACAGTGTAGATTTATTTTCAGCGTCCAGTCTGTCTCCTGACTCTTTACCACCAGCTCATGTTACGCCAGACCGATACTACAGGGTTCCTGATTCACATAAATTTCTTTACAAAAACCCTGCTGCTGACCCAGAAACTATTTCTCAGGGTCCCAAGGGGGTCAGGGCTTCCACTGCAAAAAAACCTATTCCCTCTGATAGGGATTCAAGGGCCCTGGACAGATGGGGGAAAAAGATTTATACTTCTGCTACCTTGGCTGTAAGAGCTTTAAATTGTCAGTTTCATATGCTTAAATATCAGCAATATCTTATGTCACTGCTTAAACAGAAAATGTTTGCAAATTCTGAATGTGCAGAAAACAAAGAAATGGAGGATTTATTGCATGTAGCTGAACCAGTTGGAAAGCATACTTTGCAATATGGTTTTGATTCTCTAGAGGCCTCCTGCAAGGCCGCAGTTACAGGTTCTGTCATTAGGAGGCATGCTTGGTTAAAAGAACAGAATCTGCCCGATCATGTTAAAGCAAAACTATTAGATGCTCCATTACAACATGATACCATGTTTGGTGTTAAAGCAGAAGTGTTGAAGAAAATTGAGGACAAAGCTAAATCTATGCAAACAGTGAGGGATTTCTTACAGGTACAGCCTCCCAGATTTAGCAGGAACTGGCCTACAAAGAATTGGTCCTTTCCATTGTCAGACAGGCCACAAAGAGGCAGATACAGACACCCCAGAGGCAGATCACAGCCCCAAGGCTCATACAGGCCTAAACAATGGGGTGCTTCTACCTCCAAAATTGGAGAGGAAAAATCACAGCCATACAGGAAACGGTCTCAATGACTTCCCCCTGCCAGCACCAAGCACTTATCTTCTGGCAGCTCCTTTGGGGGGAAAACTAGAACTTTTTTCACAAAATTGGCACATGATTAACCAGGACAAATGGGTCTTAAATATCGTATCTCAAGGCTACAGGTTCTACTTTCACACCCTGCCAAGGCCAAACGGTATGCCAGACCTGCCATCCAATCAATGGGCAGAGGCACAAAAACAAGTTTCATCTCTCATGGACATGAGAGCCATTCAGCAAGTACCACAGCAAGAGCAGGCACAAGGATCTTACTCAAGGCTATTCTTGGTACCCAGAAAGGACAAAGCCTGGAGACCAATACTGGACCTGTCTATCCTAAACACATACCTGGATATTCCAAAATTCAAAATGTTAACTCTGCAGCAGCTTCTGCCCATGCTGGGCAAGAAAGCTTGGCTTGTGACTTTAGACCTAAAAGAGGCATACCTGCATGTCCCAATCAGACAGTCATGCAGAAGATGCCTCATATTTATAGCTGGCTCAATGCACTACCAATTCTCTGCACTGCCCTTTGGCTTCTCTACTGTGCCCAGGGTCTTCACAAAATGCCTGGCACCAGTAATTGCATTTTGCAAACAAAGAGGAATACAAATGTATCCTTACTTGGACGCTTGCCTTATTCAAGCAGTGAACAAGGACATCCTACCACAACATCTGGCATTTGTAAAAAAATTACTAACAGGTCTAGGGTACACAGTAAACGAAAGTAAATCAAAACTCGTACCCTCTCGAGATAATATTCCTGGGTGCAAGCTTAAATACAACTGGCCAGATGGCTTATCTCACTCCAGACAAACACAGACAACTGACTACTTATTTCAAAATGTTGGCAACAAAGACCCAGTTATCTGCAAGAAAAATTCTGCAGGCTTTGGGCTTCATGGCATCCTGCATACTACTAATTCCATATGCAAGACTGCATATGAGGAAACTTCAATGGTATCTAAAAAGTGTTTGGACTCAACATTGCCACAGCCTGGAAACAATAATTACCCTCATTCCCTGCCTGCAACAGGAGTTTCAATGGTGGGCAAAAGCCTGTCACCTCAACACGGGACAGCCATTCACCTTACCCACAGCCAGGCAGACATTAACAACAAATGCATCAGATTATGCCTGGGGGTCCCATATGGCAGGAAGATGTATTCAGGGCACATGGTCCGCAAGTCAAATGCATCTACATATCAATCAAAAAGAGATGCTAGCTGTTCAGAATGCCCTGACAGCCTTCACAGATTTACTTCATCCAGGACAACTACTGATAAAGACGGACAATACTACAGGCATGTGGTACATAAACAAGCAGGGGGGCACACATTCCTACCCCCTCTGCAGACTAACCATGAACTTGTGGGACACAGCATTGACTTACCAAGTACATCTGCAAGCACAATTCCTGCCAGGAAGGATAAATACTCTGGCAGATGAACTAAGCAGAAACCTAATGGATCCCCACGAATGGAAATTGGATCCACAAGTCTTCAGCATGTTAACAAGGAACTGGGGGTGCCCGGGCATAGACCTATTTGCCTCCCCTCACAACTGCCAATTACAGAGATTCTACACAAGGACTTATCACAAGCAAGCATGGAAAGTGGATGCTCTATCTTTCAGCTGGAAAAACCTAACCGTATATGCCTTTCCTCCTCTGCCTCTCCTCCCCAAGGTACTCCAAGTTCAGACAAGAGAAGCCAAAAATGATACTGATTGCCCCAGACTGGCCCCACCAGCACTGGTACCCAATCCTAAAGAGCTTGTCTCAATGCCCATCTTGGACATTACCTCAAGTTCTTCACTTGTTGACCCAACAAAGACAGTATGATACTGCACAGCCAACTCCGGACCTTAAACCTGGCAGCATGGTGAATAATGTAGCCATTCAAAACGCACCTCTCTCTAAAGCAGTGATGGATGTTATTTTGGAGGCCCTGAGGCTTAGCACCAGAAAATCTTGTGCAGAAAAATGGAAGAGATTCTGTGCTTGGAACCAGGCACAAGGTATTGACACGACTGTTCCAAATATTCCTCAGATTTTGCAGTACTTAACTGAGATGCTGGATAAAGGCCTTTCCTTTTCATCAATTAAAATTCATGCCTCTGCCATTTCAGCTCATTACAATACAGAACCACTTATTTTTTCTCATCCATTACTAAGGCAGTACCTCAGGGGGGCCAAAAACATAAGACCTCCAAGGAGAGCACCAGTACCTGTATGGGACCTCAACTATGTCTTGGAAAAACTCACACTGCCTTCGTTTGAGCCAGCCTCTACAGCTGATATAAAATTCTTATCCTGGAAAATAGCTCTGCTCCTAGCAATTACCTCCGCTAGGCGAGTCTCAGAGTTACAGGCACTCATGGCTGTGGAACCTTTTATCATTTTCCATCCTGACAGGGTTTCTCAAAGAACAAACCCTACATTTATGCCTAAGGTAGTGTCCAGTGTGGCCCTTAACCAAACAATTCATTTGCCTACTTTTTATCCAAACCCACAGAATAAGGGTGAGAGACTTCTGCGTTCTTTGGACATTCACAGGCAGCTACGCTTCTACTTGGACAGAACCAAAGCTTTCAGAAAGACGGAACAACTTCTAGTGGCATATGCTGCAGGATCACAAGGAAATCCCATCTCAAAACAGACTATTTCAAAGTGCCACTGCATTCATTTCTGCTATTCACAGCATGGCAAATCCGTGCCTAAGGGCATTAGGCCACATTCAACCAGAGCAGCAGCCACTTCAGCAGCCTTCCTCAGAGGAGTACCAACCAAAGACATCTTAGAGGCTGCAACTTGGAGTTCAGTGCATACTTTTACAAAGCACTGTCACTTACCTCTCTACTCTAAATCCAGAGCAGGCTTTGTCACTGCAGTTCTGCAGGGCCTGATAGCCTCTCCTAATCCTATTTAGCACCAGCCTCCCAACCTTAGCTTTGGGATTCAACCAAATTGTAATGACTGCAACAGTGAAACAAGATGAACATAGTACAGTTGTGTACCTACCATAAATGTAGATGTTCGAGTGTATTCACTGTTGCAGTCCAGGTTACCCTCCCACCATCCCCCTTTTTGCCTTGATGGGACTTGTCTGTACTTCTCTATTCTATACAACCTATGTGGTGTATTTGCTTGTAGATTAAGGAAAAGTTGATTTTTGTATATGCATGCTTATTGGCATAATTTAGCCTACCACTTTAGGGACACCTGACATCTGGGGCAAGAAAAACTGAAGAAAATGGCGTCGGCTGCATTTTTTATACCCCTGGCGCACTGACGGCAGGGAGGAGGCGACAGCAACTGACGCCGGACCTAGACTTTGGAACTCGGGCCGACGGAGGTTAGCCTGCCAGCAGGATAACCCAATTGTAATGACTGCAACAGTGAATACACTCGAACATCTACATTTATGGTAGGTACACAACTGTACTATGTGAAATTGTTCAATCTCGCCGTTTGTTCTTACACATGGGTTCGGAGCCGATCCTCGGCTCCGAGTCGGCCACATCACTAGCTCGCATCTTCGAGAAAGCTCGAGGCACAGTAATATCCCATGATCCTCCGGTGCTAACCCTCAGATCTAGTTTGCCGCTAGCAGCAGATCACATCGAGAGGCTCGGGCCAGTACAATTTTTACTGTTTTTTCTTGTTAAAGATAGATATTTTTTTTTTAGATTCTTATAATCTTTATCTTAATTGATAGTTTCATATATGTAGTAGTTGTGTGAACTAGTTTAGGTAGTTTGTTACCTTTAAAATTATTAGTAAGGGCCTTAGGCCGTTTTTTGTCTGTAAGAACTTACAGTATTTAAATAGAAAGTTAATTTTTTCTATTTTATTTTTTCTTTTAAAAATATATATACATATATCTCAGTGTGCTGTGGTGTGTTTTTTTGTACTTTTATATATATATATATATATATATATATATATATATATTTGTATCTTAGATATTGTAGTTAAAAACTTTTCTATATAGTCCTGTCTTTTCTTTTTTCTAGTACAATGTCAGAAAAGACTAAGAGTGGATTTAAAAGGTATCAGTGTGGACAGAAGATGTCCATTACTGACAACCATTCATCCTGCGTCTACTGTCTTGGCCCTCTCCACTTGCAGGAAGACTGTTCCATCTGTCATTCCTTTAGTGGGAGGGTCATGCTGGAAAGACGCAGGAAGTTGGTGGACAAAGGTTTAATTAAACCTGAGTTTCAAGAGGCCCTGGACAAGGCTGAACAGGTTTCGAAGTCTTCGAAGGGGCCGAAGTCTTCAAGAGTGTCGGAGCCCAAGTCATCGGCTCCGAGCACCTCTTTTCAAATTCGGACACCGGCTCCTATGACTTCGGTGCTGGGTGTCGAGACCTTATCTCTGCACGAGGCTCAGGTCTTGGAGCCGGTATCAGAGGTACCACCGTCTACTATCCTTAGCTCGGTGGCCGATCCCTTCGACCCGTTCTTCGAGGCCACTTTCCGACTCCGATGTGGACAGAGTGGTACAGAAGCTTATGGAGAACTCGGCTTTGTCAAAATTACTCGAGGTTTCGTCCCAGTTGGTTTCACTTCAGCGATTCCAGTTCCCTCGACACTTCCTCCTCCGAGACCCGTTGAGTCATCGGTGTTAGGAGTCGAAGAACCGATGATTGTAGAGCCCTCGGTGCCGAAGCCTCCAGTAGTGCTATCGGCTCCGTTGACCTCGACTCCTTCGGAACCAGTCGGTGAGTCTCGGAGCCGAACATCTTTCCTGGGTTCCGGGGGGGATAGTCGAACCGAGATTTCGGTTCCGACTCTTCCTCTCGGTGCCTCGGCTCAGATCAGTTCAGATCCGTCCTCGGTGTCGGAGCCCGTGGTTCCGATTCCGGAGAAACGACCTCCTTCTTTGGATCGGGTCGGATCTTCGGGTCGGGGCACCGGTGCCTTTGACATCATGAGGAAGGTCCTGTCGGATCAGACACTTACTTCATCGGCTTCTTTATCTCCTTCCCCAAAAGGTCCGCGTTCTGCTTCTGTGCCTTCGGTACCTACCAAGCGTCGAGACCCAATGCCTCAGAAGTCCCCACAGGGAGACTCTGGTTCCTCAAATGCATCCCCAGAAGCTCCCACTGAGGGTGTTCCGAGGTAACGACTGTGCAAGAGGAGGCACATAGATTCCCCACAGGAATCTCTTACATCTGATACTGATTTAGATGAAACAGAAGGGTCCCCACGGTCCACCTCTGAGGAGGTCTCTTTTGCAGGCATTTTAGAAATCCTGAAGCAAAGAGGGGACTGGCAAACCCTTACCCCTTCTGCGGATGAATCGGTTTTACTGAGGGCATTTGGGACTCAACCTTCTACCTCCTGGGTGACTCCTCCCTTTGACGATCTCATGGATCTAGTAGCTCGGAGGGCTTGGGAAACACCTGATACAGTGGAACCAGTCCCGCGTAAACCCAACAAATACATGACAGCTCCCCAAGATAAAGCCCATCTTACAAAAGGAGTTCCCGTAGACACTATGGTGGTGGCGGCCACTAAGAAAGAGATGTCTGAATCATCTTTCTCTGTCCATCCTCCTAATAAGGATTCTAGGACAATGGACAGATATGGGAAGCACATATTTAGTTCGGCGACTTTTTCCATCCGATCGCTCAACTACCTTCGCATTTCGCGTTTACAAAGAGATCTCATTAAGGAATTAGGAGATACTCTTCAGGGACACACAGATGCTGCTGCCGCCGAGAAAGTGACAGCGCAACTTAACACCCTAAATTCCATAGTCAACTCGTCCATGAGGCTGATTTCATACGCCGAAGGATCGAGTAGAGCGGCAGCTTCAGCGATTGCACTGAGAAGACAGTCATGGTTGCGCTTATGCTCCTTTGCGGAAGCCTTTAAGTCTTCCTTTGCCAATGCCCCCTTTGATGGTGCCTCCCTCTTTGGGCCCAAAGTAAAGGAGACTCTCACGAGGTGTGAACAAGAAGGGAAGACCCTGTCTGCCGTAGGGGTCCGTTTTTCCGTTCCATCTAGACCCTACCCTAAAGGGCAACGAGGAGGAAAGATGTGGTTCCGAAAGACTCTGGGATCTTTTCAACACACCCAAAGTGACGCCCCCTCCAGAGGCAGAGGAGGGGGAAGAAATGGAAATCGCCACCCAGCCGGCAGAGGGGGTCCGCAAAATCAGGGTGACAGAGAGACCTTCTCTGGAAAACCCTTCCAGCACTCCTGAGTGCAGGCCCAGCTGTCCTACTCTGGAGGCATTCGGGGGTCGCTTGGCTTTATACCCAGAGGCCTGGCTAAATCTTACATCAGATTACTGGGTAAAAAGCATAGTTACCAGAGGCTACAACATTCCCTTCACAAAAATACCACCAAACTCCAAAAAACTCCCAGATGTTCCACCCAGTCTGCGAGACCAAGTAACCATAGAGATAAGAAGGTTGCTCGAAAACAGAGTCATCCAACCAGTCCCAGCGGACCAAATAGGATCCGGAACGTAGTCAAGGTTCTTTTTAGTTCCAAAGAAAACAGGGGACTGGAGGCCAATTTTAGACCTCAGCAAGTTAAATACCTTTGTAAAAAAGGAAAAGTTCCGGATGGTCACGCTTCAGTCAATCCTCCCTTTTCTGCAAAAGGGCGACTGGATGTGCTCTATAGATCTCAAAGATTCATACTACCATATCAAAATGGCCAGGGCGTCCAGAGATCATTTGCGCTTCTGGCTGGGAGCCAGTCATTTCCAGTTTCAGCTCTGCCCTTTGGTCTCACCTCAGCCCCCAGGGTGTTCACCAAATGCATGGCAGTAGTAGCGTCTCACTTGAGACGAAAGGGATTCCGGGTGTTTCCTTATCTAGATGACTGGCTCCTTTCCGCCACCACCAAGTGTCATCTTCTACAAGCCAGGGACTACGCCATCAATCTTTGCTCTTCACTAGGCATAACGGTGAATTTTGGAAAATCTGTCTTATCGCCACTGGCGTATCTTATTTATAGGAGCACAGCTAGACACTTCCCTGGCTCAAGTTACTCTCCCCCCATCAAGAGTGTCAGACCTCAGGCACCAAATTTCGCTCCTTCACAACAACAGAGTCTCTGCACGACAAGTATTAAGAGTGCTAGGCTTGATGGCAGCATCCCTTCTTGTAGTCCCTTTAGGCAGAATGCACATGAGGATCCTTCAATGGATGCTATTCGCCCAATGGTCGTATCTACAACTTCCACTGTCTCACGAGATATTGATCACGAATTATTGCAAGAAGGATCTCTTGTGGTGGATACACAGTCAAGAGCTAACAATAGGACGACCCTTTGTATTACCCAGTCCGGTAGCAACTCTAACCACGGACGCTTCCCTGATAGGGTGGGGGGGATTCTTTCAGGGACAAACAGTCCAAGGTCAATGATCCAACATGGAGTACAATCTGCACATCAATGTCCTAGAGATGAGGGCAGTGTTTCTAGCGTTGCAACACTTTCACAAGTCCTTACCTCGGGGAACAGTGACAGTTCAGACAACAAGTCAGTGGTCTGGTACATAAACAAGCAAGGGGGAACCAGATCTTACCCGTTATGCAGAGGCCCTCAGAATTTGGCAATGGGCAAAGTCCACTGGACGCTTTCTGATAGCAACGCACATCCCGGGGATTTCCAACGTAATCGCGGACAGGTTGAGCAGAGCCATCCTGTTCCCTCACGAGTGGTCCCTCAAACGTCAAGTGGCGGAAGAGATCTTCCGCAGATGGGGCCAGCCTTGCTGCGACCTGTTTGCATTCCCTTTGAATGCCAAATGCAGAAGCTATTTTGCCCTGTTACCCCCAGGTGTCCCCAGGGACGCACTGGTATACGATTGGCCCCCAGGTCTCCTTTATGCTTTTCCTCCTGTTCCATTAATTCCCAGGTTTTTACAGAAAGCCAAACGTCTGGACAGGACCATAATACTGATAGCCCCATTCTGGCCTCGACAAATCTGGTTTCCCTTCCTTCAATCCCATCAAGTGGAGGAACCATGGATTCTGGACCCGGAGCCAGATCTGTTGACACACTCGTCAGGAGTTCCTCACACCTTCCTCAAGTCCCTCAAACTGACAGCTTGGCTGCTCCGCTTCCCATCTTAGCCAGGTCGGAGTTACTATCTCCTGCAGTACAACAAATTATTGTATCTTCTCACAAACCATCTTCAAGAAAATTGTACATCAGCAAATGGAACCGTTTTGTGCACTGGGCCTCCAAACAAGGTATAGATCCATTCGGGGCCCCAGTACACAAGATACTAGATTTCCTTTCCTCACTTTTTCAAGAAGGAGCATCAACATCCACTATAAGGGTTCAACTGGCCGCTATATCCAATTTTCATACTGGCAGTAAGGGTGGTTCTCTTATGTCTCACAGGCTTTGTAAAGCCTTCATGAAAGGTACTTTTCATCTCCATCCCCCTTTTCGTAATCCAATAGCACCTTGGAATCTTAATCTCATGCTGTCACAACTCATGTTGCCCCCTTTTGAACCAGCAACCACAACTCCGTTAAAATTGCTTTCGTGGAAAACACTTTTCCTGGTTGCCATCACTTCAGCCAGGAGAGTTTCAGAGTTACAGGCTCTATCTATCCGACCCCCGTACATGATTTTTCATCCGGATAGAGTAACCTTGCACAATCCATCCTTTCTTCCGAAGGTTTGTTCGATTCAGAACATCAGTCAATCTATTGAACTGCCTACCTTCTTTAAAAATCATTCCAATAAGCTGGAATACACATTGCATAAGTTGGACGTTCACAGGCAACTAAGATTTTACTTACATAGGACAAAAGAGTACAGAAAGTCGGATCAACTATTTGTCTCATATGCTGACCAAAGAAAAGGACAGGCAGTAACGAAGGTTACCTTATCCAAATGGCTCTCAGATTGCGTAAATTTCATATATGCTGAATCCAAACAACAACTTCCTTTCAAATCCAGAGCTCATTCTACAAGGGCGATTGCTACCTCTTCAGCCCATACCACTCGTTTGCCTTTAGATACCATTTGTGCAGCGGCAACTTGGGCAAAACCACATACCTTTATCGCCCACTACAAGCTAGACAAGAGCTCCAGGGACAGGGCGACGTTTGGTTCCACTGTACTCAGGAATGTTCTCCTTGAGCCACCGGAAAAAGGAGCTAGGGGCGCTACCGTGTAGAAGAAAGCGGCAAGATTGAACAATTTCACATTAAGAAGTTATGTCTTACCATAACGATCCATGTGGTGTTCATCTCGCCTTGTTCTTACATCCCTCCATCCCCATCACGGTCTGGGAGAACGGTTTTCGATTAGATTCCTTTTCAGCCTTTTCTAGGTATGGTTGACATGTTATTAACATCAGTAATGGCATCTTTTATCCTCTACCTGGCAGTAGGGTTTCAGACAATTTGTAGTATTTGTTCATAAGTGTTTTAGACACATTTCTAAGAGGGATTCTTCTGGTATAGCAAACTAGATCTGAGGGTTAGCACCGGAGGATCATGGGATATTACTGTGCCTCGAGCTTTCTCGAAGATGCGAGCTAGTGATGCGGCCGACTCGGAGCCGAGGATCGGCTCTGAACCCGTGTGTAAGAACAAAGGCGAGATGAACAATTCACATGGATCGTTATGGTAAGACATAACTTCTTATTAGCTCTGATTAAGGCTATAAGCTGAAACTGGTATGCTGTCTTTACCCTAGTGGTGTTTGGAGTTTTATCTTGTGCTTTTGTGTTTATGGAATTATGTCTTAAGTAATTATTCACTAGTGGCTAAATGGAGTGCTGGCTGCTTTTGTTGAAGAATTGACTTTTTTGAGCCTTGCACCGTACCGTACTTGCACAGGGTTTTGTACATTGTCCCCTTCCTTTGGCCCCATTTCCGGGAGGAGCCTTGGATCCTGGCTCACCAATCAGGAATGCTCATCCCTCCATTCAATCTCTCAAGTTGACAGCAAGGCTGCTCCACTTCCAATTTTAGCCAGGCTTCCGAACATATTCCTGCAGTGCATCACATTTTGGTTTCATCCCATAAGATCGCATCTAGAAGACTGTATGCTATTAAGTGGGAAAGGTTTTCTTGTTGGGCTTCCAAGAATAATGTAGAGCCCTTTGCAGCCCTCGCAACTACAATTTTATATTTTTTAGCAGATGTTTTCAATCAAGGAGCAGCTGCAGCTATGGTAAGAGTTCAGCTGGCCACAATATCCAACTATCACATAGGAGACATGGGCTCAAAGATAATGTCTCACAGATTATGTAAAGCTTTCCTGAGAGGAACATTCCTACTAATACCCCCAATAAAAGAACCACCACCTCCTTGGGACCTCAATTTAGTACTGAGTTCACTGATTCTCCCTCCCTATGAACCAGCTTCCTGCTGTCAATTGAAATTCCTTACCTGGAAAACAGTATTTTTGACAGCTGTCACTTCAGCCAGGAGGGTCTCAGAACTGCAAGCTCTGTCTACTTAATTTTTCACAAAGCCAGAGTCTCTCTTAGAACTAATCCAACCTTTCTTCCCAAAGTCTGTTCAGACACCAATTTGAATCATCTATTGACCTGCCAGTCTTCTTTCCAAATGATGGCAACAAGGCAGAATACAAACTCCACCAGTTAGATGTACACAGGCAACTATGTTTCTGTTTGCATAGAACCAAGGAGTTTAAGAAATCTGATCAGCTATTTGTTTCCTTCTCAGACAGCAAGAAAGGTGCGCCTGTTTCAAAGGTTACCTTATCAAAATGGCTTACTGACACTATCTCCTATGCATATATTTCCCAGCATAAACAATTGCCAGGAAAGTTTACATGTCACTCAACCAGAGCAGTTTCAACTTTGGCCGCTTTCCAGGCCAAATTACCTATGGATTTGATCTGTGCTGCAGTCACATGGGTCAAACCCCATACCTTTATCACTCATTACAAAGTAGACATGGCCTCCCGGAACAGGGCATCCTTTGGTTCCACTGTTCTGAAGAACTTATTCCCTTCAGCCACCCAAGAAAGAAGGTGCTGGGAACGCTGTCCCAACCACCAAGAATGAAGGAGAGATAGGACAACATAACATAAAGAAGTTATCTACTCACCGTAACGTTCCATGTTTGTTGTCTATAATCTCGTCTTCTTTCTTGCATCCCACCCTCCTTCCCCCTCCCTCCACTGCTGGAGGATCGAGAGGAATTTTTTGTTGGGGCTTGCCTACATATATACTCTGGTTCCCTTCTTGCCTCATAAAACATAGGCTGGGGATGATTAGTATTTGGGCTGGAGTAAAAGCTTTTGTTATTAGTAGCTTGCAAACAAGATCTGGGTTACTTTCCCAGGGCATCATGGGATAGGGTTTAGCCTTGAGCCAGTGGAAGCTCTCGAGCTTTAGTATAAGGCTGAGTGGGAACCAGTGCTGGGTTCTGAACCCAACCAACAAGAAAAAAGGCGAGATTATGTAAAACAAGCATAGAATGTTATGTGAGTACATAACTTTTCTTTTCTAAGCTAATGCATATATCCAGATACTCCCTTATTTTGTCTTTAGCATTCTGCATTTGCTCCTCGTCTTGTTCTGCGAGATTCCCTTATTCTGCAGTACCTTTGTCAGCCCTTCTAAGTAATACTTATTTCCTAACCATATCGCTTTCTCTTTTATTTCTACCCTATTTTTAAACTCCATTTTCATTTTATCTTGCTTACTAGCTGTAATTTCTGAATATATCTGTCTTCCCTAAAAACTTTTAAATATTTTCCATCCATTCTCTAATTTACCTCCATTTGAAAGCACCAGTGTCTCATTTTTATTTCATTACCGTGCATTTTTACTTCCGCGGTGCTGCAGCGGTAGCATTGTTGTCTCACAGCAAGAGGTTCTCCCATTCGATTCTCTGCTTGGGTTGAGAGTGCCTGCTGTATGGAGCCTGCATGTCCTCCCTGCGGTCGAGTGGGCATTCGAAAGACATGCGTTGAATGGGCGTGCCTTCGTTTAAGGTTGGGCGTCGGGCTGGCAACTCGACACCATAAAAAACAACTGCCAATCATTGGTAGACCGGAATTCCGCTGCGGCGACCCCTAACCGGGAAAAGCCGAAAGACAAACAACAACAACCTCGCACTTTTATCTTTTTTTTTTTTTTTTTTTGCACAAGATTTGAAATGGCTATTGGATGTGTGTTTAACCTTTAAGTTAATGCAAATGCTGATGTGAAATATAATTTCTGTCTAGTTTAGCCTAGTTATTGTACCTTGGGGAATGTTTGTCTTTCGGCTTTTCCCGGTTAGGGGTTGCCACACCGGAACTCCGGTCCGCTAATGACTGTCAGTTGGTTTTTATGGTGTCTAGTTGCCAACCCGACGCCCAACCTTCAACGAAGGCACGCCCACTCAACCGTGGGGAGGACATGCAAACTCCACACAGAAGGCACTCCCAACCCAAGCCAAGAATCGAACGGGAGAATCTCTTGCTGTGAGGCAACAACGCTACCACTGCACCACTGCGGAAGTAGATGTTCATCGTGCATACAGCTGCAGTCATTACAGATGGGTTATCCTGCCATCAGGCGGGTCCTCGGTCGGCCGAATTCCAAAGCCTAGGTCCGGCGTCGGTTGTCGTCGCTTCTTCCCTGACGTCGGTGCGGCAGGGGTATAAAAGAGGCAGCCAACGCCATTTTCTTCAGTCTTTCTTGCCGCGCGGTGCCCGAAGCAGAAGCAGTTCGCAAGTGCCGGTCGGCCAGCTCCTGAGATTTACGAAAGTATTTCAGCCGAAGTCTTCTTTAAAGCTAAGTACCCCATTGGGGAAACTTTTCTTGCCTCAGACCGATGTCAGACAAAGTTAATAATTGCATTTCTTGTGGGAAGCAAATACCACATACGGATTTCCACTCTTTCTGTATACCTTGCTTAGGCCCAAACCACGACGTCTCGGCCTGCTGTTTTTGTGCTAGGTTCAACAAGAGCACTATTAAGCGCCGGGCGGAGTTCGCCCTTCATTATTTTGGCAAAAAATTTAATTATATCATGTCGTCGGATACACCGACACCAGTTTTAAGCAAAAGACGCAAAGATAAGGACCGACATCAGAGGTCCGCACCAAGTACTGAGACCATGCTTAGGCCGACTACCGGTTCTCCGGTTCTCAGCGAGGCGCCTACGCAGCCCCTGAATACCGATGAAACTATTTTACCGGTGACTTCAGTACCCGAGGTTGCAGGCTCCTCGGTCTCCATTTCTACTGCAGATACCGACGCCACTCTTGGCGGGGAAACTCAAAATTTAGTCAGGCCTGCCATTTCTGAAGGCGTCTTCAGGCCTTCCACCTTTTTCTATTAAATCCTTCACTAAATCTAAAGCTGCCATGAAAACTAAAAAACAGGGTCCTCAGACCTTCTCTCAAGGCCCCATGCCTAAAAAGCAGATGCTTAAAATGGCTGAGGATTTGATAACTCTCATCAGGGGTTCTCAACCCCCCTCTGACAAAAGACCCCGATTGGAGGAAGACTACCCTTCCTCAGACCAGGCTTCTATTATCTCAGAACATTCTGAGGACCAGGATTATGCCTATTCCCCTTTCGAAGACTCTGATGCTGAGGAGTCTATTCCCTCGGTCCCCCCCCCCCCTGAGGACTACTCTTTTGGGGAAACCCTGCATACATTGAGGGAATACGTTCACTGGGAAGGCCAAGATTACTCAGATTCCAAGAAAAGGCTCAGGGAATTTCTACTGCTCCCCCAGCATTGGCCCCTGGCTATCCCTCCTGTTTTAGATATTTTGGATGATGTGTACGCAGAAGCCAGCCTTAATCCAGATTCTTTACCTCCAGCCCCTGTTAAACCAGACTGGTATTACCGGGTTCCTGATTCTCACCAGTTCCTTTATAAAAGCCATACTGCTGACCCAGAAACTATTTCACAGGGTCCCAAGGGAATAAAGGCTTCTACTGTTAAAAACCCTTTACCTTCAGAGAGAGATTTCAGAGCATTAGAAAGGTGGGGGAAAAAGGTGTATACATCTGCCACTTTAACCATGAGGGCATTAAACTGTCAATTCCATATGTTAAAGTACCAACAGTTTTTGTTATCTCAGTTGAAAAGCAAAATGACACAAACAGAACAACTAGATTTGAAAGAGTTGCAGGATTTGTTGCATGGTGCAGAGCAAGTGGGTAAACATACCTTGCAGTGTGGTTTTGATGCTTTAGAGCCCTCCTGTAGGGCTGCTGTCACGGGGTCTGTTATACGTAGACATGCTTGGCTCAAAGAGCAAACCTTACCAGATCATGTCAAAGCAAAGTTATTAGATGCACCACTTCCAAAAGATGTATTGTTTGGTGTTAAAGCTGAGGAGGTACTAAAGAAAATGGAGGAAAAAGTAAAATCTATGCAAACAGTGAAAGATTTCCTGCAGGTACAACCTCCACGCTTCAGCAGAAACTGGCCTTCAAAAAATTGCTCCTTTCCAGCCACGGACAGACCTCAAAGGGGCAGATACAGACACCCAAGGGGTAGAGGACAACCTCAAGGATCTTACAGAGCAAGACAGTGGCAAGCACCAACCCCAAGAGGTGGAGAAGATAGATCACAGTCATTTAGAAAACAGACACAATGACTTCCCCCTATGCCTGCCAAGCAAAGCTTTAATGGCAGCACCTTTGGGTGGAAAACTGGCATTATTTTCAAAAAACTGGCATATTGTTACAAAAGACAAATGTATTCTGGACATTATAGACAGAGGCTACAGGTTCCACTTTCACAACCTTCCAAAAATGAGAGGCATGCCAAACCTGCCACAAAATCAAAGGGCAGAGGCACAAAGACAAATTTCCGCTCTCATGGATATGAAAGCGATTCAAGAGGTACCTGCAAAAGAACAGGGTCAAGGTTTTTATTCCAGACTATTCCTGGTACCAAGGAAAGACAAAGATTGGAGACCTATCTTAGACCTATCCATCCTAAACACATATCTACAGGTACCGAAATTCAAGATGCTCACATTACAGCAACTTCTTCCCATGCTGGGCAAGGAGTCTTGGCTGGTAACATTGGACCTCAAGGAGGCATACCTGCATGTCCCTATCAGACAAGATTGCAGAAGATACCTCAGATTTCTTGCAGGTTCAACCCATTACCAATTCTCTGCATTGCCCTTTGGCTTATCTACTGCGCCCAGAGTGTTTACGAAATGCCTGGCATCAGTAATTACCTTCTGCAGACTACAAGGAATACAAATCTACCCATATCTGGACGACTGCCTGATCCAAGCGGACAGCAAGGACATTCTATTGCAGCATCTGGCATTTGTAATAAAACTGTTAAACTTCCTGGGATACACAGTGAACAAAAAGAAATCAAAACTAATACCTTCTCAACAGATAATTTTCCTGGGTGCCAGCTTAAATACAACCACCCAGATGGCCTACCTCACGCCAGGCAAACAAGGGCAACTGTTTCAATACTTCAGCAAAATGGCAACTTTCACCAGACTAACTGCAAGGAAAGTCCTGCAGGCTCTGGGATTCATGGCGTCTTGCATCCTACTAATCCCATGTGCAAAGCTGTATATGAGGAAACTACAATGGTACCTAAAAAACTTATGGTCTCAACACAGCCACAGCTTGGAAGCAATTATACCACTCATTCCATGCCTTCAAAAGGAATTTTTGTGGTGGGCTCAAGCATGCCAAAGAAACGCAGGTCTCTCTTTCTGTGTACCTCAAGCAACTCAAGTCATCACAACGGACGCCTCGGACTATGCCTGGGGAAGCACACACATCAATAACCTTAAAGATAAAAGTGTGTTCTACACCACATTTATTAACATGTTTTGAAAGTGCATTGTACTCCGCCCCTCTACGTATACAATAAATATGTTCCCTCATACGCTCTCTAAGTGATCTTTTCGTTTTACCTACGTAAAACGAAGCACAGGATTTACATTCTGCTAAATAGACAACATTCATACTTCCACAGTCGGCATTAACTCTAAACACAAACCTCCTGCTAAGATCTGGGTGGTCAAAAAAAACATGTTCATTTATAAACCCACAGAAATTACATTTTCCACTTGGTCGTGTGATTCCAACCTCTGCCCAACTCACTGGAGCCGATTCCTCCATTACACAATAACTTCTTCAGGTTCTTGGTGTTCCTATAACAAAACCATGGGACTTCACCAACAGTCTCACCAATATGGGGATCAACTTGTAAAATAGGCCAGTAAGTATTAAAAATCCC